>NC_083344.1:76612165-76736385 GCF_019175385.1 Lycium barbarum
GGAATCGGCAGAAAGAGATGGGTCGGATACTGGAATCTGCCCAAAAGTCCTGACTTTTTCGAGGCAGGGCTTCGACCCGTATCTGGCCAACTCCTCGAACCCGTCCTTCGCTTCAGGGCCTGTCCCTCGGTGTGGTCAGTACTCCATACTGAACTAAAATTCTTATCGATAGCTTCTTTTCGTATTAGACATGACAGTATTAACTTTAAAATCTTTATTGTTTAATACTCAACTGGAATTGCACGAAATGCTCATAATAGAAACCTTTTTGAACTTACTAAAGAATTGCATCAGAAGTAGATAAATTAATGTATAGTAGACGAGTCCATTTGGTTCTGACATTTTCTATCATCTGTTTTAGAAATAGATTGTGTTTAATCATAAGAGAGATGTAAATTAAGAAAAGAAGCAACGTACTATTCTTAAATATCTATTCGGCTAAAGAACAAAAAAAAAATGCTTGAATGAGTGTTTAATTTGGACTAGGTCTAGGACATGAGTTTAACTTGTATAAAAATTTCTTGTTTATTTGTTCAAGGTTATGTTGAATGCTTAGATAAGAATTAACCAATAACAGGAATAATGATTGTGTATCGATTAACAACAATGAAAAAATCGCAGAACTTGTGTTGAAAACTGCTCCAAGTCGACTTCAAATCTCTTGAAAACAAAATTGTATCTACGAACTAGATATCTTTTCTCTAATTGTATTTATGGGAGAATTAGAAAAAAGTATTTTCTATTCAAGGAAGAAGACAAAGTAGAGTTTCTTTTCTTAAAGAGAAGCGGTTCTAGGAAGTTCTCTTAATTCAGTACCTAATATATTCACGTACATAGTAGCGCTGAAGTTATAGTATGGCCAGTGGCACACACATAATTTTCTGTAAGCAATTTCGATATTTTAACCTAGCTGGAAGCATTGTTGACGTTCCGGTTCACTGGTATGAATTGCATGCTACAGTATTCTCACCTTATATTGGCACATGTTTCTCATTCTTTTACTCATTCAACACCAAATAAATTTGGTCTAGGCACCTCTAGATGTATAACCCCCGCTTCAATAATCCTCAAATACATCGTCTTAGAGAAACCTGCATCTGACTTACAAAACAAGTCATAACAGGATGATGGAATTCATAAGTCTGACTAGTTGTCAAGACCGACCTTCACAAATGACATCGTACTAGTCAAGGTTGTATTATGTCTCATTTCTCACATTCCTCAATGTAAGAGGTGATTGCTTGTGTGAGAGAGTCAATATTGCAACTTGTTCGACACACTTCATCAACAAAAAAACACATCATCACATGCATACGGGATATGAACATAAATTCAAAATTCAAATATTGATGAGCGTATTATAACATTCAAAATATTTTACAACACATAAACATGGTTATAGCCATCGCAAATTTAGATCCTTAACATGTTTCTCAAATAGGTCTCTAGATACTGCCTTTGAAAAAAGGTCAGCTATCATACTTTGCGTAGGTATGTATGTAAATTAATTTCTCCACTTGCTACTATGTCCCTCCCAAAGTTATACTAGATGTCAATGTATTTGATCATGATGTAATACTTTGGATCCTTTGTGTATGCAATAGTGTAACGACTTGCTAAGGCGTTGTTACATCCCGTAGTTTCGTATATTCAGATTCGAGCTACCTTTCAGGAGGTATGTGAGATGATACGTGTTTATCTTATGGTTATGAGGGTTTAAGTTCATATAATAAGTCATGGGAGGATTGGAGAAATAATATTTTTTAGTATATGTGAAGTGTTGAAAGGTACAATCATGGGAAGTATGTAGCAATGAAGTAAAAGATGAATTACGATCTCTTAAGTCGTAACCGGGAAGGACAACCTTGGAACCAAATAAAATGACCATTATCAAGTATGATTAAGGATAAATATCATATATGGAGAGTTTCGGAAGATTCGGGGATCAAGCGAATCGAAGAAAATAAGTTTGTCGAAGATTTGGAAAAAAGTTGGCAGAATTTTGGGTCAACTTTGGAGGGTTATATCTCTAGGTATATTAGGAGTTTTAAGGTGTTTCAAAATCCTAAAATGAAGTTCTTCGAGTCTAGTTTCCAATGCAACAAACCTCTTGTCAAAACGACATCGAAGTAGGGAGTTATGGCCATTCTAAGATAACCCATCCAAGCTGCCAAATGGCTTCCGCGGGTCCCACTTGGGAAAGTCGGTGGAACCGACTTATGAGGGGCATAAAAACCACCCATCGACCCCATTTTTTCAGCATTTTACACTCTCATGAGTTCTAGAAATCTCCCAACACATCCCCCCAAATATTTATAGCCCATTAAATCAAGAATTTAACAAGATTACACCAAACTAGTCCATGAAAGGTGATTGTTCTTACTTCTGCTTGATGTTGTGGTGAGTTTGGTCTTGAAAAAAATTGGTGTGGCTAGAGTTCTTCAAGTATAAGGTATGTTCTTCATCCTATCTCTTATGTTGAGATGATTTGAAGGATTAGCAAGTCTTAAAAGTGAAAATAGTTAGGGAGGAAAGGTCATAAAGTGTTGTGTTGTAGTTGTTGTGTTATGGACTATTTTGAGCATGTTGTGGCTGTGTGGTTGGGCTGATTTACATGTATATGGATGATATCTAATATTGTTGGTGTGTTGGTAAGATTACGCTCCTTGATTGGGAAGAAAGGAAGTGTATATTGTTGTTGTATGTTGAAAAACATCGTGTGGGATGTTTTATGGAATATTTTGGTATTGATGATGATGTTGTTGATATTAGTATTGCTATTGTTGTTGTTTTGTTGGTATTGTGATTTCGGGCTAGGCACATAAACGGGGGAGATGTTGCCCGAATTTCGACAGATTCTAAAAGAATTTTAATTAAAGGCTTGAGACAAGTGTATGACGGTTAGTCTAACAATAGTATGAATGGTTTTATATGTAGATTACGAGACTACGAACGATCGTAAATAGGTTGCATGACGGGAGGTAGGTTGGAAAGTCGAGAAGTGAGTTTCCAGGTATGTTAAGGCTAAACCTTTCTTTCTTAAGGCATAATTCATTTGTTTTGAACTTATACATGATATCTTCAACGACCTTGTTTCTAAAAGTACCAAAGCTTATAGTTTCCGATGTTCTTATGATATCATGGAGCTCGTTTCATGACTATAGATGTTATTCATTATTGTTGATCTCATCTTATGATCTTTTTTCTTCAAGGTGAGATATGTTCATGATGATAGTTCGATATTGTTAATCGGAGGTTTACCGACCTTATGTCACTCCGATGCATTTAGAAATGTGTACTTACGTAATATCTTGTGGGACATAAATAGAGTACTAGCAGACGATCCCCAATAAGGTATTTGATGCTAGAAGAAATGCTTATGATTGATCTCAGAGTCTGGTTAATGTTCAATTAAGCGGTAAGAGGTTCTTATGGCCCAGAACTGTGCTTATAAGATTTATGTGATCGTGTATGCTATAACGGACAAGTGATGGTCAAGAGAAGTATATATATATATTACTCAGGGAGACAAGGCCATGGTGGTGATTATAATTACCACTGGTCTACGACCAGTTGGGTAGATATGTATTTACCACTGGTCTACGACCAGTTGGGCAGTTATGTATATATCACTATGTTACGGCTGGTTGGGCAGTTATTACCACCGAGCTACGGCCGGTTGGGCAGTTACCACTGATCAGTCGGGCAGGTGTGCTCTACCGTCGGGTGATAATCGGACGGGCAGTTACCATCGTACTACGGCCGGTCGGGCAGTTACCACTGATCAGTTGGGCAGATAGCACCGAGATAATATGTAGGTCAGGATCACTGTATTATGCATAGAAGGAGTTAAGGATATGAGAGCATAAGGAGACATGTGTACTGGTTTCTCATTAGTAAGCCAGATGTGCTAAGTTGATTCTTATCCTTCTTCTTTGCAGCATATGTTTATTATGTTACATTTTCGCTTTACATACTCGGTACATTATTCATACTGACTTCCTTTCTTGTGGACGCTGCGTTCATGCCCGCAGGTGTAGATAGACGGGACGAAGATTTTCCACAGTAGGCTGCTTTCAGGTACTAGTTTTGATTTGTGGTCTCCACTTCTTCCTGAAGTATTGCCGAATCTGGGTTGTATACATATTTTGTGTTAAGGGTATGTCCGGGGCCCTGTCCTGACTTATGTACTTCAGTCATGTTCATAGAGGCTTTGTAGATAGATTCCTGTGTACAGCTCAGTTATGTTTTGTTATTGGGCATGTTGACGTCGCAGTCCCATTGTACATATATGTATGCATGATATTATATTCATAGTTGACCTTCTTGGCCTTATTTTTCCATTAGAGACATAGATGACGCAGGTACAGTTTGGTTCGCTCGGCCCTAGTAGGGTGCCGGGTGCCAATCACGCATCACCAAGGTTGGGGTGTGACAAATTGGTATTAGAGCAGGTCTGTCCTAGGGTTGTCTGCAAGCCGTGTCTAGAAGAGTCTTGTTTATGGTGTGCAGTGCACCACACTTATAAACAGGAGGCTACAAAGCATTTAGGAAGATTTCTTTCTTTCCTATCTTAGATCGTGCGATAGAACCGTGTTATGAGGATTCTCTTTCTCCTGACTATGTGTTGTGATTTCAGCGATGCCTATGAAAATAAAAGCAACGGAAGCCCAGAAGGGCAAGGCAGTGGCCGGAAGGAGGACTAAAGTCCTTGAGAATTTAACATTCGAGGATAAATGTTTTTAAATGGGGGAAGGATTTTACAAACCATAGTTTCGTATGTTGAGATTCGAGCTACCTTTCAGGGGGTATGTGAGATGATATATGTTTATCTTATGGTTATGAGGGTTTAAGTTCATATAATAAGCCATGGGAGGATTGGAGAAAGAATATCGTTTAGTATATGTGATATTTTGAAGAGTACAACCATGGGAAGTACGTAGCAATGAAGTAAATGATGAATTACGATCTCTTAAGTCGTAACCGGGAAGGAAAACCTTGGAACCAAAGTACATGACCATTATCAAGTATGATTAAGGATAAATATCATGTATGGAGAGTTTCGGAAGATTCCGGGATCAAGCAAATCGAAGAAAATAAGTTTGTCAAAAATTTGGAAAAAAGTTGGCAGAATTTTGGATAGAATTTTTGGTCAACTTTGGAGGGGTATATCTCCAGGTATATTAGGATTTTTAAGGTGTTTCAAAAGCCTAAAATGAATTTCTTCGAGTCTAGTTTCCAACGCAATAAATCGCTCGTCAAAATGACATCGGAGTAGAGAGTTATGGTCATTCTAAGATAACCCATCCAAGCTGCCAAATGGCTTCCGCGGGTCCCACTTGGGAAAGTCGGTGGAACCGACTTATGAGGGATATAAAAACCCCCCCCATCAACCCCATTTTTTCACTATTTTACACTTTCATGGGTTCTAGAAATCTCCAAACACATCCCCCAAACATTTATAGCCCATTAAATCAAAAATTTAAAAAGATTACACCAAACTAGTCCATGAAAGGTGATTGTTCTTGCTTCTACTTGATGTTGTGGTAAGTTTGGTCTTGAAGAAAGTTGTTGTGGCTAGAGTTCTTCAAGTATAAGGTACGTTCTTCATCCTATCTCTTATGTGGGATGTTTTATGGAATATTTTTTACTTTGGTATTGATGATGATGTTGTTGATATTAGTATTGCTATCGTTGTTGTTTTGTTGGTATTGTGATTTCGGGCTAGGCACATAAACAGGGGATATGCTGCCCGAATTTCGACAGATTCTGAAAGGATTTTAATTAAAGGCTTGAGACAAGTGTATGATGGCGAGTCTAACAATAGTATGAATGGTTTTATATGTAGATTACGAGACTACGAACTATCGTAAATAGATTGCAAGACGGGAGGTAGGTTGGAAAGTCGAGAAGTGAATTTCCAGGTATGTTAAGGCTAAACCTTTCTTTCTTAAGGCATGATTCATTTGTTTTGAACTTATACATGACATCTTCAACGACCTTGTTTCTAAAAGTACCAAAGCTTATAGTTCCCGATGTTCTTATGATATCATTGAGCTTGTTTCATGGCTATAGATGTTATTCATTATTGTTGATCTCATCTTATGATCTTTTTTCTTCAAGGTGAGATATGTTCATGATGATAGTTCCATAATGTTAATCGGAGGTTTACAGACCTTATGTTACTCTGATGCGTTTAGAAATGTGTACTTACGTAATGTCTTGTGGGACATAAATAGAGTACTAGCAAACGATCCCCAATAAGGTATTTGATGCTAGAAGAAATGCTTATGATTGATCTCAGAGTCTGGTTAATGTTCAATTAAGCGGTAAGAGGTCCTTATGGCCCAGAACTGTGCTTATAAGACTTATGTGATCGTGTATGCTATAACGGACAAGTGATGGCCATAAGAAGTATATAGAGATTACTCAGGGAGACAAGGCCATGATTATGATTATAATTACCACTGGTCTACGACCAGTTGGGTAGATATGTATTTACCACTGGTCTACGACCAGTTGGGCAGTTATGTATTTACTACCATGCTCCGGTTGGTTGGGCAGTTATTACCACTATGCTATGGCAGGTTGGGCAGCTATTACCACCGAGCTACGGCCGGTTAGGCAGTTACCACTGATCAGTCGGGCAGGTGCGCTCTACCGTCGGGCGATAATCGGACGGGCAGTTACCACGGTGCTACGGCCGGTCGGGCAGTTACCACTTATCAGTTGGGCAGATAACACCAGGATAATATGTAGGTCCGGATCACAGTATTATGCATAGATGGAGTTAAGGATATGAGAGCATAAAGAGACATGTGTACTGGTTTCTCATTAGTAAGCCAGATGTGCCAAGTTGATTCTTATCCTTCTTCTTTGCAGCATATGTTTATTATGTTACATTTCCGCCTTACATACTCGGTACATTATTCGTACTGACATCCTTTCTTGTGGATGCTGCGTTCATGCCCGCAGGTGTAGATAGACGAGACGAGGATCTTCCATAGTAGGCTGTTTTCAGGTAGTAGTTTTGATTGGTGGGCTCCACTTCTTCCTGGAGCATTGCCGAATCTGGGTTGTATAAGTATTTTTTGTTAAGGGTATGTCGGGGGCCCTGCCCTGACTTATGTACTTAAGTCGTGTTCATAGAGGCTTTGTAGACAGATTCCTATGTACAGCTCAGTTATGTTTTGTTAGTGGGCGTGTTGACGTCGCAGGCCCATTGTACATATACGTATGCATGATATTATATTCATAGTTGACCTTCTTGGCCTTATTTTTCCATTGGAGACATAGATGCCACAGGTACAGTTTGGTTCGCTCGGCCCCAGTAGGGTGCCGGGTGCCAATCACGCCTCACCAAGGTCGGGGTGTGACAGTCGTTTTGAGCCTTTCACCTAAAATTCTCCAAAATACCTTTCCCGAGGTTTCTTTTGTGTATTTATGTCTTGCGAAGATGGGTGGTACAGTTCTCGAGGAAATCGGGCGAGTTTTCAGATCGATTTTGGTAAGTTTAGAAGTTTTAGAGTTATAGAAGTGGAGAAGTTTGACCAAAGTCAAACATCAGGGATAAATGTGTCATTTTTGTAGTTTTGTCGATTACATTAGGTCCAGAATGTCATTTACAACTTAGTCGAGCCTTTTGTTCGGGTCCCGAGGCATTCGGGTATGATTTGGGTCCTTGGTTGGAAAGTTGAGTCTTGGAAGTTTTGAAGTTGACCTTGGTCAACCCCGGGTCAAGACGACCCCTTATGGGGAATCGAAGTGCGCGAGCGAGTTTGTAGCGTGTTTTATGATAGAAATGCATATTTGGTTTGTGTCCGAGGGATTCCAAATGAGTTTCGGGTGTTGGATCGGGAATTTTGAAACTAGAAAATTGGCTTCAACTGTCATCTGGTTTCCTTCATCGCGATCACGATAAGGGTCACGCGGCCGTGATGAAGGAAGGGAAAGTGGGTCGTGATCGCATAGAGGAAAAGCTAGGCCTGGTCGGGTAAGCCTCTCACAATCGCGAGAACGGCCCTCGCGATCGCGATGAGTAACGTGATTGGGCAGTGATAAAAACTCCATTTCGAGTTCATTATTTCATATACCCATTTTAGAAGCTATAGAGCTCGTAATTAAGTCATTTCAAAGCTAGATTCAAGTTTCTTCATTGGGGTAAGATCTAAACCTTAATCTAAGCGATTTCCATTAATTTTTCCCTTTAGTTTAAGCCTTAATCCATGATTTCTAAAGTAGAAAATGAGGGGTTTTCCATAGAAATGGGTTTAATAAATTCATGAAATTGAAGGTTCAATTGTGATAGAACTTGACGATTTTTAGGATATGGACTATCTAGACTATGGGTAAGATGATTTTAGGCTTAAATTCCAGTTTTGGCCTTATGGGGTCGGGGTTACCTTTTTTGGGCTATTTATAGGTTTCGAATTTAAATATAGCAATATGGGTGTTGTTGGATTCGTATGATCGTGTAGATTTCTAATTTGAACATATTGGATCCGGATTAGCGATAAATTACCGTTTTAACCTTCGTGGTTTGGGACGGGATTTTAGGTTGACTTTTTTGACCCAATTCTTTATATGGCTTTATGGGTATCATTAGACTCCTATTCTCATGTAACTACCATATTTGAACAGAGTGGTATCGTTTGGAGGTTTAGAGGAAAGGAAAGGACATGGAGTGACTTTTCGGCTTCAAATTTAGGCAAGTTAAGACTTACTAGACCCTTTATTTAGTGTTATGTGTTGGTTAATATAATAAAGGGCGTAATGGGGAATTGGGGGTCCCGTACTCATAAGATGACGAGCACTTATGCGAGTACCTGTGTATCTGTATGGGTAACTAAAATATGAACTAATTATGATATGTGATGGAGGTTATGTGTTTAGCCTTCAGGCCATGAGGAATGGTGAATAAATTTATTTAGGTTGGTATGATTGTTGTTTATCAGGGCCATCAGAGCCATGATTTGACTGAATAATTGCGATTAATTACTTGAGTTGCATTCATCACTCCACACTTCGTCTGAACTATGAAAAATGACCTACAATTTTGATATTGACCTAATATTATGCATTTACACGGTGTACGCATATGACACATCCCGTACATTTGTACGTTGTATTTGTCGTAAGTTAATAGACATAAGTTCAAGGACAAGATTATTTTTGAGGTTATAAGTATTTATGCTATGTTTAACAAGTGATAAGTAAGTGTCGTGGAGGTTAGAAGTTAAACGAATTGAAGAGAATAAGTTTCGTCGAGGTTCGACATCTATTTGAATAAAATACGGTCCAAGCAATAATACCCCATATTTTAAGACTAGGAAATTGAACCGTTCAATATGAGCAAATTTACCCGAGCCCGGAGGATTTAGTCATATTCAAGCACGCAAATCAAGAGCTCAGTGTATAAAAGGATGAAGTCCCAAAATGATTTAAGACGGAAAAGTGTGACGACGAGGACTGAAAATAATATTTTGTGTGTACCAAAAGAGGCTATGGACCAGTGTTATATCATATGATCTTGGTAACGAGTATAGGAAGTGTGTTAAAAAATGGTTACTATTTAAGTTAATTCAGATCAAGAAATTAATTACGTGTGTAATTGCTTAAATAGGAAATTGTAGTGGAAGACTAGAATTAATTATGTTAGTGGATAAATAATAGGTGGACATTGTCCATGTGGGACCTTGATAATTAGGCAACTAAGTAGGCGTTTGGCCATAGAAACCAAATATTTTTTCACTTTATTTGGAATTTTTGAAGTTGGAGTTGGAGTTGTGTTTGGTTATAGTTTTTGCTAATAGTATTTGGTCTTTTGAATGCACTTTTTTCAATAAACATGAAATATGATTTATACCCCTCAATTTTTAAGAACTAGCAACATCACCCAAGATAGAAAACAACAGTTCTCAAATATCTACATAGATGTAAATACTGATATTCTCTTCACAAACACAACCAAGAATAACTAGAATGTTCGTAATTAAACATTACAAAGCACCAAACGATGAATAAAAGAGCAAGCTGCTCATAACTAAGGAAATATTGACAAAAATTAATAAATAGAACTACATCAAAACCACTCAACAAAACTATTAACTTGTTATTCTTTAATATAATCCTCCCACATTGTGTAAACAATCTGTTCTCGTCGAGCATGCATTTCCCGATCAGCTGACCGAAAAGATGAATAAGCATTGTTAATCCCCATTAGTTTTTCATCGGTGCCATCAACATCTATATCATAATCTTCATACTCAGTAAATATCCCATCACTGCTTTGGTGTTCCTGTAAAAATTATGCAACACAGCACAAGCAATTACAATCCTAACTTGCGTGTCTACAACATAATTGTTCATGCCCTATCGAAGTATTCTGAATCTACTTTTCCATGCTCCAAATCTTCGTTCAATCACACTGCATAGAGATAAGTGTCTATAGTTAAATAACTCTTTGCCGTTTTGAGGCTCTCTCTCACTCCCTCTGTAGTCCTTCAAATGATACCGTATTCCTTTGTATGGTGCTAAAAATCCTTTCGTGTTCCGAAGACCAACGTCAACAACGTAATATTTATCTATCAAAATAAAATAATCGTAACTACTCAAACTAGCTAACAACAAATGAAATCCAATGTATTTAAAGTTATATATCTTGTGGTGGAAAAGGAAATTTTGCCTCTGGGTCAACAATCGTATTCTCAAGCACTCTACTGTCACGTGCAGTACATTCCTAACCAGCTGCGATAAAGGTGAACCGCATATCAAAATCACATGTAGCTAAAACATTTTGTGAAGTAAATCCTTTGCGGTTACGATATGCTTGTTGTTTATCTTTCGGGACCTCTCTTTGTACATATGTCCCATCAATCGCACCAACACAATCCTACCAAAGTCAAATATAGATATCATCAAATGGAATAAAAGAAGCAATGAGGAACTAGCAGTGATGTGAAATGTGAAATGTGGATAATCATATTGATAACTAACAGTGAGGAACCCAAATTGAAACTTCTCAACTGTAACACGTATGGTTCGATGGTCAGTTGACAATTTTTGCTTTATCATGTTGATAAGCCGACAAAATGTTTCAGGATACAAACGTGTACATTCATACATATGCATGCGTTGTTCCCTAAGAAGATCAACAACCCATACCATACCAGGCCTAAATATATGTTGCGGTATGCGAGATAATAACCTATATTCTCGGGTGACCTGTTCACACTGATTAGAAATTGCAACGCATAAGATGTAATCGTCAATGTCGTTGTCTGACTCAGTATCACTACTAGATATGTTCATATTTTTCAACACTTACAAGAAACCTGCGAAAATTAAACGAATACAATTTCAATTTAACGTGTTACTGAAAAATAACAATACAATTTCGGAGTGGAGATATTCTAATCAATGGCTGCAGACAGACTTAATTTCAATCAAAAGATACACCAAGTTTAACATTATACCTGAATTAATGAAGGTTCCAGTAAGTCAGCTGCCTAATCTTCTCTTCTTATAGCCGAAAATACAACCTCAATATTTGTTGGTGTAGTTAGCAAATTTCACCAATGCTGGTGTCCCGAACTTTCGAGTGATTCTTTCGTGAAAGATATTGTTGGTATGAATTAACACATGAATCTGAATTAGTATTTGGTCCCGACGGGGATTAGAATTTTGATTCCGACAATAAGCTCTAGTGAAATGAATCTCAAATCCTCAACAACAATGAATTCTCTATAGCTATTCCATGCTTAGTTGGGTCACCAATAATTCATCAGCTAGTCATGGACAAGAAGATACAAACAAGATTACACAATCATCTGGTCTCAATATTTATTCCCTTTACCTAAAACCTCCTCTCTCTAAACACTGACAAAAGGGAACTGAAAGATTACAAAGTAGAAATACTTTTTTTTAATAAAGATTTACAAAGTAGAAATACTCAGTAGTAGTCTAGTGTTTCAATAGGATTTTGATAAGAGCTGGCACTGATACCAGCTAAATATTTTTTGTTTTAGGCTAGAAAATACAATTGCAGGCTCAATGTAAGTCACTTACCTGCAGCAATATGATCTTTTATATTTTATGTAGTTATAGCTACATATAATACATAATTAGATCAAAGGTATACAGTATGGAGGATTAGTGCATATTTCACAAATTTCACTCTTCCTGTTATGAAACATAATATGGATATTTTGTCTATTCAAGATTGTCATATTCCTTCAGTGTAAACAAAATAGCAGTTTCCACGAGTAAACAGAATACACTCAAGTAAAATAGCCTATTGCTAACAATAGCCAAGAAAACAAAAGGAATGAAATTATTGAGTTACTTGCAGAGATTTGACAGACAACTTAGTATTTTAGGAATTTAAAAATGTCTGAAAGATACTTGGAATTGTAGCAGCTGATGAATCATTTTCTCCCTGGTAATGTCAAAAAGGTATAAATATATTAACAACGTATATTTGCTACTTTGATAGGATTACATTGTTGTTTCACAATTTTATGACATTCAATGAAAGTATTTAACCATATAGCTTAAGAAGAAGATATAACTGAACATCGTACAGAAATGAAACCAAATTCATTAAACAAGCCAACAATCCAACAAAGCAACACATAGTTCACATCAATTAACAAAATTGATGGAAATTTCACATTGTTCTGTGCATTCTAAACAAAATGGAATTGCCAAAATTCAAAGAACCACTAATCTGTAGTTTCACATTAAAAAGATAAAAACATAGTTCTCTGCATTTTTTTTCTTGACCCACTGATTAACAACCACTAATTTTCAGAGATTTGTTTCAAGTCCTTAACCCACTTAATTTGTCATTTCTCGGACATATGGACAAAAATATTGCGAAAGCCGGGGTCATGCAAGTGAGGAATAGCCAGAGAAAATTGTTCTTCATCAATAAGAAATTTGTCCATGACATATTACAATTGCGTAATGACGACTTGCTCGGAATAGGTATCAATCTCAGAAGATTTAGATGCTTGTGCCTGTTCTTCTTTCTTTTCTTTGGCTTCCACCCTGTCTCTCTTCCGCTGCAAATGTTCCCTTAAATATTCACTTAGGCCGTCAATAGCTGTAGCATGACCCTTTTTGCGATATGTGGATGTGCCATAATCAGTTGCCATAGACGAATCCGCCATAGTCCGATTCCCAGTCCCAGTCCCAATACCCGTGACATGCGTAGGCCCGGTATCATTAAGGTAGTCGTCACAAGAAAAAAGGTTTTTTATCCACTTCGGTAGCTTCATTTGATCATTGTGGAGAAACATTCATTGTACTGTATACCAAGCGCTCTCCCGTGGCAAATGATTTTCCAAATATTTCTCGCAACAAGTCAAAGTGTTCGAGCCCCTTGTATCTGTACTTGGATATATTTATATTTTTTTCTTTCTTTTTCTATAACATATTGAAAAGAAAAATATTAGTTCAATGCGCATAAAAGTACAATATACATACTTTTACTCATCTAAACTAACTTACCAGCACATAGTCCGCCCAAATCTCAGATGGACAAGTAATGGTGTTAGTTTCGGGGTCCCAACCATATCCAGAGCAACTTGTAAGGATATCCTTGATTTTTTTTGTTTGTCCTTAATCGGTTGTATTTGGACTTAATTTGAGGTTCATCAAAAGCGTCTTTCTTGCAAGATTTCATCCAAAACTCATCTATAACTTTCCTCCAACATGGACCATAGGAAGAACCATTAACAGCGTATTTCCTTGCATCATCATGTAAGATATGGATCAACATCGATGTCTCATCATCCGTCCATTTGTTAGCGTTTGAACCACGTGGTTTGCTCATTCTTTTACGTACGATATAACAACAATAGAAAGAACTGTTGCATAAATTATCTTCATTTTCGAACAACATAACAACTGAAAACATACCTTATAAGTATGGAATTGAAGGTGCCCACATGAGCATAACGGAAAATAAAACTGTAAAGTATGTTACCCTGTTAACCGATAGAGGCGCAGTGACAGAATTCTCGTATGAAATCCCAAAACCAGCTCCATGTGCTATTTGCATTACAGAACTTAATAAACAAGGATGAACCTTTAGTTGCACCAACCAAATAGAAATTGACGCAACCAAGAAATATTAAAGCATAAAAGGTGTTCAACAGTTGAGCAAAAAGAAATTAAATTGAAATTGTAAATACATAACCCGATTGAAAAGAGAATCAAAGCTGTCAACACATAACCCCCAATAAAACATTGACCTAGGGTTTACAAATCTGAAAATTCTACACAAATCAAGCAAATAATAATAAATTTTAGCAATTACGGTCAAAGAAGGTCGCTGCTATTGTTGGTTCTGCTTGAAGATGCACAATTTTTCCGATGAAGAACTATGGTGCCATTAGTTGGAAATTTAAGAAAGCATAAAGAGCAATACATGGTAAGTTCTCTATTGAAGGTAAGAGATTTTATGAGGTAAGTTTGACAGATACGGTAGTTGGGTCATTTAACTTGGTTGTTGGGTAAAATAAATGGGGGCTCTTTTTATAAAAGTAAAAACTTACTAGGGTAAAATTTGAAAAATGAAAGTAACGGTTCAAAAAGTGAAAATGGAAAAAGTGAAAAATGTGAAAACAAACTTTTTGGTTGTTTTCCAAATTCCAGTTGTATTTGAAATTTTCATGATCAAATGCTGATTCTAGAAAAAAGTGAATTCTCATGGCCAAACAGGTCCTTAGTGACTTACATATATAAATATTTTAGGTGGTGGTGGAAATCATTGAGGCTAGGCGTTAAAAGGGTTGGCCGAGAGGAGACACGTGTTAAGAAAAAAAGGTATTTTAGACCTTTATCTCATTATTTCTATAGGGAATTCATGGAAGGAAATTGTTACACAATACTTAGTGTAAGTTGGTAGCAAAGTTTACTTCCTAGGCTAGCAGAAACGTGAATTATTTCATTTAGGAAGTAACGTATGTCATTTCTCAAAAACAACATACGGGTTTTGCGCATCGCTTCGATCTCGTTATTCTATTTTGTCGTGTTGTTGAATCCAGGCTTTCTTCTAAGTGAAGTAAGGTGGAAGAAGAAGAGTTCTTGTCAAATTAGTTAAGAGTTCTCCTCCTTTAGATGGATTTGAATAAATCTAGATCATAGCTAAGTTATGGAATTTAGAACTTATGGGATATTGATGGAGAAATCATGTTTGAGTTAGGGTAACTTGTTGAACTGATTTGAAGGTATATTTATAGCACTTTATGGCTAGAAATTATTGGAGTAACTTGAGTATATTGTTGTTGTTGTCATTGATATGTGTTTTGAAGGAAAGAAAAAATTGGAGAAGTATGTTTGATAGTCGTAGTCGAGCTTGTCGCTCGTTGTAGCGTTGTTTGGGTTGTAAAACTTGTTATGGGAGTTGCTGGTTGTTTTGAGTTGATGTTGTGCCTATTTTGGACTTGAGGAAAGTTAAAGAAACAGGGGAAATGCTGCCCGTTTAATTATAGAATAAGTTTAACTTTCGATATAGGAAAATGGACTAGTTCATAGTTTAACGATAGCGTCGTTATTATTGTTGTAGCTTAAAGTGCTGCTCGAGTTGAGCTCCTTGAGTTCCTGAGCAAGTATGTAAAGGCTATCCTTCTTTCTTTGTTTGGCATGATTCCTTATCGAGCGAGTCCCGACCAAGTGCACAAAGAGGTTCCACTCGCAGAAATTCCATGTCTACGTCGTTTCATGATATTCGTATAGTAATTTCCCTCGTCAGGAGTTCATTTTCAGTTAGTATTGTTGCTCACATAGCTAGTAGATAGAAGTGATATTGTAGAGTCTATAGAAGTATACACTCGCCTTCGGGGATATGATGTTTGCCTTCGAGGCTATAATGCTTGCTTTTGAGGCTATGATATTCTTGCCTCCGGGGCTATGATATGCTTGCCTTCGGGCTATTAGCCATGCAGATGCCTTCGAGGCTATATAGACGCGCGCTTGCCTTAGGGGATATGATTATACATATAGACTGCCTTCGGGGCTACATTGAGTGCCCTCCAAGCTAATCATGCATATCTAGATGCCTTATACGAGGCTAAGTACTTTGATTTCGTATTACTAGTTATTAGATGTCGAAGGCAAGTAAGTACAGTCGGATTCCTTATTGACTCTTCAGTTTATGTTCAGTTATCTTATATTTCATTCAGTATTAGTTTCAGTCGCCTTACATACTCGGTATGTTATTTCGTACTAATGTCCCTTTGCTTGGGGAAACTGTGTTCATGCCCGCAGGTTCAGATAGGCAGCTAGGGAGACCGCCTCAGTAGATCTGCCGAGTACCAGATAGTGTGGTAAGCTCCATGTCATTCAAAGTTACCCAGTACAGAGTTTTGTGTATATAGAGATGATGGGTAGGTCGGGGCCTTGTCCCGGTCATAGTACAGTCATTTCTCTTTAGAGGCTTGTTGACGCATTCCTGTATGATATGTGTGTCAGTATAGCGGCCTTGCCGGCCCTTGTATACGTTCATTTTGGTACCGTTGGTTATAGGCATTTATGGCAGCCTCGTTGGCCTGTGCAGTTATGTATATGTGTCTTGGGTGTGTGCGCCCTTCAGGTATGATAGTAGTTACTTGCAGATGATTCAGGATACAACCTTGTTGGCCTTGGTTGGTATTGTCTGTTTGCAGGTAGGCCTCATCGGCCTAAATTGAAGGTTACCCCCTCCAGAGTCACAGTTACAGAGTGGTTTGCTCGGGCCGAGTATGGCACCGGGTACCGGCCACGACCCTCCAGATTTGGGGCGTGACAACATATCCATTCATACTTTCATGATATTATTAGCATATGACTAGTAAATTACAAGACAGGAACTTGGGAGGCCGAATATTGGATATGATACATGATTTGGACTCATGATGATATTTCAGCCAACGGTTAGGACCCGATGAGATCTGGTATTCCTGGTGGATATATGGGCCTCATGAGTCCCCCATGGGTCACGTGAAACCTACTCCAGGAGCGTGTGTATACCGGTGCATATGGTCATTTCGGTGCATACTATTCACTTGCATTGGCATGCATTCCTTTACATTGCATACCTGTTATATCCCGTATTTTGTACATTCGGATATTTCAAGATAATTGCGATAGGTTAAGGGCATGGTTATATTTTTGATCTTGTCTAACACACAAGTTGTTTATGAAAATTTTGATGTGGAAATATTAAGAAAGGCTAGGGGTAAAAAGGGAAATTCACAAGATGGCTCATGGAAATATTAAGAAGAATTT
Organism: Lycium barbarum; assembly: GCF_019175385.1. NCBI lineage: Eukaryota > Viridiplantae > Streptophyta > Magnoliopsida > Solanales > Solanaceae > Lycium > Lycium barbarum. Next base: position 76,629,440 of record NC_083344.1, read on the forward strand.
GGGGTTGAAAGTGAATTATGAAAACTTATAATTCTTGAACAAAATGGGCCAAGTGGCCGTGTGATGTGGTGTGGGCCTTGGCCCACATGGATGCTTAATATGTGTAAATAAAAGATGACTAAGTGATCATATTTATCATCTTATCACTTAGAAAATTCAAGAAACTTGGAGAAGAAAAAGAAGGAGACCTATTCGGCCATGGTAGAGAAAAATTGAGGTCCAAAAATCTTGATCAAAAAAATATTTTCTTCTAGCAATTCAACCAATTGGAAGGTCCTCTTTAACGTGGGGTAGTTGTTGGGGCAAGTAAACCATTCATTCTTGCAAGGAGCAACCTTAGCCAAGCAAGAAGATAAGTAGAAAAGGCAAGGTTTAATCTTCTTTTTATATGTTAGGGATGGTTTGTGTATGTTGTAGTATGTAGAAATGAATGAAAATCATGAAACTTTGTGTGTTGGGGTTGAGCCGTGTAGGTGGGTGCTTGGCCGTGTATATGTTGTGTTGTGGAGGAATGATGAACTAATTTTATCTAGTATTTTGGTTGTTGTTGTTATGGATTCTATGATGAAAATGAAAGTTTGATAATTCTAGTTGAAGTTGTAATGGTTGGAGAGTTGTTTTAGAAGCTAATGCGACATTAATACCACTTCTTGTATTTATGGAAAATAATGTTGTTAATGTGAGAATTGTTGGTGTAGTTCATGAACTGGAAAGAAGGAAATGTGTTGTTATTGTTCTTGTTGAATTTGGAAGGTTTCGGGTGAAGTGGTATGTTGGTTGCGTTGTTTTGAATATTGTGTGAATTGTTTGAAGTGTTCTCGAATCATGTTAGAATGATTTCGGATTAACACTTGAATGTGAGATCATTGGTGTTAGCTTGACTGTATATGGTCGATTTGAATGTAAATGGGATTGTTGTTGATGATTTGGCTGAGTTGAATTCTCGGGGTTGGTTGTAATTACAGGGGAAATGCTGCCGAAATTTCTGTAAATGAAGTATTAGTCTAGGATTGGACTCTTAAGTATCTATAGCTAATGTTTGAGATCTTTTGACATTATTGTAGATCTTGCGAAAGCCGAGACGTAAGTTCGAATTAGCTTAGGAAGTGGGCAAGGTATGTAAGGCTTACCCTTTCTTTCTTTTGGCATGTCCTAGAGCTAAGTAAGTTATGATACGTATCTTGGGGTAACTCTATTCTTGATTCCGAGCGTGTTAATGATTCTTATTCACTTCTTGATATGAGTATACTTAGTATAGGTGAGCTTATTGTACGATTGAATAACAAGCAAAGCATAAAGAGTTCTTGTTTTTTTTTAAAGAGTTCTGTAGGTAGTAATGTCCCCAACTCTCGTAGATGGTCTCGGATTGTCTTGGAAATGTTCGTAGAGGTTTCTATAATGAATAACGTTTCTAACTTTCATATGCTAACTCGGATTGTTCATGGAGGTCTCTATAATGAACAATGTCCATAACTTTCTTATACTAACTCGGATTGACTTGAAACGTGCTTATGGTTTACTAATGATTTCGAGAAAAATTAGTTTTGTACTAAAGGAAACATAAAGTTGATTTTCAAAACCACTCCGAAGGGGGTGCGAGATTTTACTATTTCGTTTCATTTACGATTTATGTTTACACTCCATAGCATTATTTCTTTGTATTGATATTTGTGGATTAAGTTGTGTTGACACCAACATTATTATTATGCCGAAAGCGGCATGCCCGAAGGGGCCAACATTATTTTTATGCCGGAAGCGGCATGCCCGAAGGGGCCAACATTATTTTTATGCCGGAAACGGCATGCCCGAAGGGGCCAACATTATTATTATGCCGGAAGCGGCATGCCCGAAGGGGCCATCATTATTATTATGCCGGAAGCGGCATGCCCGAAGGGGCCATCATTGTTACTATGCCGGAAGCGGCTGTCCGAAGGGACTATTATGATACTATATTCACATTGTATATGCTAGAATTTGTGTAAGTACTACATGGCACGGATTAAAATGTTGTTCCAGGTTACTCCCGGGTTGCTTTTAAACTTGTTTACTGTTATGCCTTTCCTTGTTTATGATTCAGTAATGCTTTACATATTCAGTACATATTTCGTACTGACCCCCTTTCTTCGGAGGCTGCGTTTCATGCTCGCAGGTTCAGGGACGCGGTTCAACAATCCAGCCACCTAGGAGGAGTCAGCGCTGAGAGTCAGATAGCTCCACTTGCTTCGGAGACTGTTCCCGTTCTGGTATAATTCTGTGTATATATTGCGGGCACGATGGGGCCCTGTCCCATCTCCTATGTACGGTCATACTCTTTTAGTAGTATGCGAACAACGTGGGTGTCATGGTTACTGATTGGCCTTGTCGGCCATTATTTTGTTGTACAGAAGTGTTGGTAGCCTCGTTGGTTTGCCTTGTCATATGTTATGTATATATAAATATGCTTTGGGATGTTTTGGAGTTGCAGGTCGACTTCGGTATTTTATTTACAGTTTTCAGACTTAGTTAAATAAGCCCTGTTGAATGCCATGTTTGAGTACAGGTAACATAAGTTGGGTCATCGGGCAGGTTAAGCTCGGTCACTCGTCATGGCCCTAGGTTGGGTCGTGACAATACCATTTATGTTGTTTGCCTTGTTTTCATGCCATGTGTGCCTAAAGTATATAGAGACGGGATCTCTATGCTCGAACTTATCATAACTAATATGAAGATGGGATATTTACTCTTAAACTTGTCTTAACTAAGAAAAAGACCAAACATTTACGAATAAGCAGAATAGAAATGGATTGTATGAATTGACGTAATGTACACATCTTCTATACTTGTTGAATACTATGAATTGTGGATTTTAAACTAACGAAGCAAGAAGAGGAGTATCAGAAGTACCGACCCTTGTAATCACTATAGTTTAGAGTCGGTCAACGATGCTGCTAGGTACACGTGCTTCCCGTACTCACCTTTTGTGTGCAGGTACAGATCCGGGTACGAGTTGAGCATCTTGGCTCAGTGACTGTTGGAGCGCTTTCTTGGAGTTCAGGGTATGCTGATGAGGGTCCCACATCCCCAGACTTCACTCTATCATTTATTTTTTGTCTTTTTTCACTTCGAACAGTTTATGTAGTATTTCCAAACTGTATTCGGATTTAGTTGCTCATGTACTGTGACTTCCAAGTTTTGGGGAGACGTATTGACTTAGACTACTTATGGCCTTATTTCTATTAGACTTATTATGATACTTATCATGATTTCCGTTTTTCAATTCCGCGATTTATTTATGTTTCGCGACTTAGCCTTATTTGAGGATTTTGGACCGTGACAAATAGCCGCTGGGCTATCACAATATAAATTCATGTCACCCTGATAATTTTTTTTGTAACATCAAATGCTCAAAGAATAATTAATGAACTCCACCATTATATCCTTTTTCTTTGTGGATATCATTATATGCTTTACTGGTGTGTATATCAATATATTATCGGAAAAGGGCCAAATATACCCCTGTACTATGAGAAAAGGTTTAAATATACCCCTCATTATACTTTCGGTCCAATATACCCTTGCCGTTATACTATTGGTTCAAATATACCCCTGTACTATGAGAAAAGGTTCAAATATACCCTTCCTCAATTAAGATTGTCCAAGGTGGACATCCAATCCTACGTGTAACTGACATTTGATAAGGTGGATACCACGTGGCATGCCACCTCAGCTCTGCTAACCCATTTTACCCATCTCCCCTATTTCCTTCCCCTCCACCACTAAATTAACTATCGTCAATGCATTAAAACAAAACTTTTGTCCTTAATTTAATGGTGGAATTGGACAAGAAGGACAAATCTCTACACTCACCTACACTGTAGATTCGACCTTAATCAATTAAACAACCATCTTTCTAAAATGTCATGCTCTGGATTAGTTAGGTACTAAATTAATTTAACACTCTTTTGAAAAGTCACTTGGAGTACACATATGTGACTTTCGGATGTTACTGGAGAAAATTTGGATCTTCTCAAAAGGAATCTTTTTTCTTGATTAAGAATTGCTCTGTCAATAGTTTCATTTTATGTGTCGAGTTCAGCTAAGCACTAACACTTAAGAAAGTAAAGCCACCATTAATGGTGGTGGAGGGGAAGGGAATTTTAGTGGTGGAGGGAAAGGAAATAGAGGAGATGGGTAAAATGGGTTAGCGGCGGTGAGGTTGCATGCCATGTGTCATGCCCCGAACCATGGCCTGGGCGAAACACGGCACTCGGTGCCTTACTGCATGTGACCGAGCGAACCACATGGCTTGCTGAATCATCATGAGACATAACATGAGCGGAATATAACGTGAATGCATGATGAGCCTTTATAAGCGTAGTAAGTCATAATACTTAATAAAATACTTGTTTAAACATGAGTGCGGAAATAACATGAATGAGCCGAAATGGCTATACGACTCCGAATGTCTGACATAACATAACTGACTTGTCTAGTCTATGAAACCTCTATCATGAGTCTGACTGGAAAACATACTTGCTGGGACAAGGCCCCAAGCATACCTTAGATGCATAACTAATCATAAAACAAAAGTTGACTAAACCCCGAATGAGATGGGGCTCACCAATAAGCTGATACGAATGATGTCCTACTGAGCAGATGTGTCGTCCTGTATATCAGTACCTGCATCGTGAAATGCAGGCCTCCGGGCAATAAAAGGGGATGTCAGCACATTGAATGTACTGGTATGTAAAGCAACTGAAAGAAATAACATGGGACATGGAATAACATGATAAAAACTGAAACTGAAAACCTGGACATGAACATGAGCATGAGCATGAGTACATATATATATAACATAAGTAAAACATGATAAGTAGGGAGAGCATTTCATAAACCGACATGTGTCACACCACGTGGGTACGTGGAGTTTGGTCCTCGCCGCGACCAGCAGAGCCCTCATACCTTGCCAGGGTATAAGATGGTATCGTGCCTGATGAATCCATTCAGTGTAAAATTAAGGTATCGTCCTAACTGGGCGGAGCGATCCTTGTCCTACGGTGGCTACGTAGTTTCAGGCTATCTGAGCCTTCTCGGTAATTCGTGCAACTTTCAAAAACATGAACATAATATAATTGGCTAAGAAGCCCATGATTTTCGTGAATAAACTTGTACTTGTCTTGTAATCATGATTTCACGAAATAACTTGTAAACATGGTTTCATGAAATAACGTGTAAGCATGGTTTCATGAAATAACTTGTAAATATGGTTTCATGAAATAACATGTATTTAGTATGTATGTATCTTATATCATAGCATGAAAGTAATTATATAATACAGTTGCATGAAAACTTGTAGACATGTAGGATATTCATGAAACAACCATTCTTAGTCAAAAACATGCATGCAAGAACCCATGGAATACAAGATATGGGTTTTCATAGATTACAGACAGATTCTCAATAATCATAAAGAAATATTACGAACTCAATGATGGAATTATAATAATTCATACATAATATAATCATGGACATGGACCTAGGGTTATCATGAGCATGGTATTGAAACCCTAGTTTTAGTAGAGAATCATAATGTTATGGATTATGAGGCGTGGGGAAGAACAATGATGTTCCCGCACGTAGATAGTAACTCTACATACCTTAGTCTCTCCAAAACATGAATTAAAGACTTGAGCTTTGAAGAAGATTTCCAAAATCTTGAATTCTTGAACCTTGAGATGGGTTTTCTTGAAAACCCTAGTTTTAGAATGATGATTTCTTGTTTAGATTACAAGGATATATATTAGAATTGACTTGGAATGATTAGAGTAGGCTTACCTTGGTGTTCTTGATGATGCGAGAGAATAGAAGGTCGTTCTAGGGCTTGGAGGTGTGAAGAATGAAGTGAAAAAGCCTTAAAACGAAGTTTTAAAATTTCTTTCGGACCCATTTTACACCCCATTTTACGTCCCGTATAATTTGTACGAACCGTATATCATACCGTAAAACCATTCCAGTGATTTGGACTTTCTAGACCAATTTTACAACTGGAATATACGGCCCGTATAATTTTTACGGTCCGTATGTTCCACCGTATAATTTTTACGGTTCGTATGTTTCCACCATAAATCGACAGAACACTGTTTAGTAAAACGGGCATAACGTTTTGTACATAGCTCTGTTCAAGACCCATAATATACCGTTGGAAAGCTATTTCAAAGGTCTACAACTTGCATCAAGGAGGTTTTCCCAAATTATAAATTAATAAAGGGGTTATGATCATTGGAAGTACTACCTTCTATAAACTCACTTGCAAACATGCCCCGTAGAGTGACTTTCAACTTTGCTTTGCCCAAAGACTCTTCTCATGTCTTGATTGGGTTTCAAACACCATTTATACACTACTCAAATTGGGTTCATTATACCCCCGTCTTATGAGACAAATCTTAGCCCGAATGCACGAGGTGTTACACCACGTGACATCCACCTCATCAAATGTCAGTGTCAGGTAGGATTGGATGTCCACCTTGGACAATCTTAATGGAGGAAGGGTATATTTGAACCTTTTCTTATAGTACAAGGGTATATTTGAACCAATAGTATAACGGCAAGGATATATTTGGACCGAAAGTATAACGAGGGGTATATTTAAACCTTTTCTTATAGTACAGGGGTATATTTGGCTCTTTTCCGTTATATTATTAACACTATGCATATTGTCACATATTTGTATGTACAATTGATAAATTAGGTAAATGCTTTTATCTGTGTTTACGTGCATATGACCATTAATATTTTATAAGTAGAAGCTTTTCAATGACAAGGCTATTCGTACTATCTTTCGCCACGATCTATTGAAGACGGACAATGATGCTTACTGATTCCGAACTCACTCATCTCTCCTTTCCTTTCTGATGTACCATTGTAGATGCATGATCTGGGAAATAACGCACCACATTGTGGTTGATCGATCCATATTTAATTTACAGTTATTCCAACAGTGAGCGAACCACTTAATTCAGTGGTGGTTGAACCTTCTTTGTTATCTTTTCATTTTCTTTTTAGTTGTCGCATTTGTAGTCCTAACTTTTAGATGGTCTTAACTAACCGTGTGAAACTAGACCTATATATTTAGTTCTATTTTGAATATTTCTTTCCATGGATTTATCTATTTTATTATGCTTAGTCTGGATTATTTCTCTATTCTAATGTATTTTAATATGGATTGAAATGGTTGAGTTGTCGTTAAATTTGGTTTGATCGGCAAAGGAATTTTGGCGTACCCATCACAAGTCCTTGGGGTTTGTATTTTGAATATTGCTATCCGTGAATTTATCTATGTTATTATGCTTAGTTTTGATTGTTTCTCTATTCTAATGTATTTTAATATGGATTCAAATGGTTTAGTTGTCGCTAAATTTGGTTTGATCGGCAAAGGAATTTTGGAGTACCCATCACAAGTCCTTGGGATTTTGGGCCATGATATATATTCGAAATTTGGCCTACAGAACAGTCTTATAACTACGTATATGTAATATCCGGTACTGTGAACAAGTTAGATATATTGTTTTGAACGTACTAAATGCTTAAGACTATAAATTTGAAGTTATTTGACATAGAAGGTAAACAGACACCAGAAAGGACACACAATAGCAAATCAGATCGTAATTTAGAGGTTAATCCAATATTTAAATATTACAGATTTGAATGTGGGGTTCTAACATGACTCTTTTGATTAACTGATTTTAAAATCTATTACTTATTTATATTTGTTTGATGAATTTTTTAACATATATACAGGTTCATGGCGAAGTTACTAGATTCATCCGAACTAGTAAGTCATACTCTATATTTGCCTCTCGGTCATTTAAGTAATATTATTTTTTTAATCATGCGATATCTATAATTCACTGCCCCCATTAATCCGAATTCAATCCGCGCGACTTTAGAGAAATAAAGCATTCCATGCTAAAAATATTTTTTATTCTCAAGATAAGAACCTAAAATTTCTAATGAAGCTAGAGTCCCGATCATTCCACCGCATCCCTCTGTAGTGTTAACTTTTCACTTTTCGAACTAGTTTAATTACTAGGGAACGACCCTTGAACATTCTAGGGAACTCCGAAAGTAATGCTTTTGCAGTTACTTCCTTGTCTGCGACTCATGACTCATTTCATCTTTTTATTTGCCTGCATGAGTATAAGAGAAATATGACATTTCATTTCATATACCATGTTCTGTTTTCATTTAAGCATACTATTTTGAAATCACTAGTTCGGCTAATTAAAAGTATATGTTGAATTAATTTTCACGGAAGATAGTACGGCCTACTAAAGGAAACTCCTTTTTAAAATTAAAATGGAGGCCTTTAATTGAGTGCTAATTTTAAAGTGTGAAATAAAACGACAAAATTTGACACAAAATTGTAGGCGTCGCTTCCTTGGGCGCGTTATGTCACAGTAGGACTTTTTCCTTGGCATTGAAGCTTTCAAGAAAACAAAAACTGTTTTATTTCTCTTATTCAAATGAGAACTCCTTCAAAATCTTACTTTAATAAATCATTCCTTGTCACCTTTGACCCGTTAATCAAGATCGTAGTAACCAAAAACCAAAAGCACGTTGTCTTTTTCATCTTTTGACCTGTTAATCAAATCATTGCAATATCATCGTTGTCTTCCTTCCCCTACCCCCCCCCCCCCGCCCCACCCCCGCCTTATATTTTTCCTTTTTAAGGCGAATTCATACCTCAAATTTTGTTCTATGATTTCAGTCATCTTCAATTGAACCATTCCTTTTTCTCCTCCTTAATTATACTCATAAATCTATTTTTTCTGAAAAAATATTCCCATTTGTTTGAAAAGTTAGTTTATTTATGATTTATTTTCTTGCATGCATTTGACAATATTTCAAACCTGCAGCTGCAATTGGAAAATGATAGATATTCAAGAATTTCTCATGCGTTTCTCACTAGTTTCTTTTGTTCTATATTTCATTCGTAGGCTTAGGAAAACCCTTCACATGTCTATTGTTTCCCCACCAACCCCATCTCCGTCTCCTTCTTCTCCTCCTTCTCCGTCTTCCCTCCACTGGCTCGGTCCATGGATTTTCCTAGAAAAAGAAAAACCCTTTTCAAAGCTCGAAAAATCAAAAAAAACAAGAAATGATCATCCCACAAATGATTATAAGGATGATCAAAATCCGGATATCGATGAAGATGCTAGGAGATCTACAAATTCAAGAAAGAGACCTGCAAAGCTTGTGGTACCATCATTTGTTCCTTGTTTGGATTTTGGTGAGGTGGGAAAGAAATTTGACAAGACAGAATTTGAGACTGAAGGAAGAAATTATTCGGTTGCTAGTAGAAAAGGAAGGAGACAAGTCATGGAAGATAACCAAGGTGCCATGCTTGATATCTTAGGTGATCCTAAACAAGTAAGTCTCATAATTAATCATCTCTAAAATATTAGATTGTTCTATCATATGTTTATCAAGAAGTATGTATGATTTCCTTCTCTAAAATTATTTCACGTTATTCAAGAAGGGATAGTCCTATATTCCTTTTGTAATTTTATTAGTATATTTAAAATACAACAATTCATTATTTTGTTGCTACTAATTTTTAAAGAAAAAAAAAAGATAGTCCTATACTCAGTTTTGTAATTTTATTAGTATATTGAAAATACAACAATTCATTATTTTGTTGCTACTAGTTTTTAAAATTTTCAAGACGACTATATATGTCTACTCTTTCTCAAGACTTTCTTTATTAAGACGATTTATGTTTGGTTTATCTTCTAAAATTTGTATTACACTTTCGGAATTGCAATTAATTATTTTTTTAATTGTTATTGGTAGGCATTTTTTGTTGTGATTGATGGGCATGGAGGGAAAGCTGCTGCAGAATACGTAGCTGAGAATCTAGGAAAAAACATAGTAAAAGAATTAGAAGGTGTTGAAAGGAAGGAAGGAAAGCACATAGAAGTTGCCATACGGGAAGGTTACTCGCGAACAGACCAACAATTTCTTAAATTGGTAAGTATGACAATGACTATTGCTTTTTTTTTTTTTTCAATCTTTGAAAAAATTGATGGCCAGACTTGGTCAAAGTCTTATTCATGAATAGTTAATTAATGAGGGGATTCAATATTCTATTAAGGCTGTCATAATGGTAGGTAGACAAAAGTATGCGATGGATGTATCTACCACAGATTTTCTTCAAATAGTCACGGCAATTTGTTATTTCTCTTCACTAGAGAAACTTAATAAAAGTAGATACAGACAAAAGGGATAAGAAAATGACAATTTTAGGTTTAGAATTAAAGCCTTTTGATTACCGCCAACTACATCTTGTACCACTTGGCTGTGGAGTCAAAATACCACTAAAGGCTCTCCTCTTTTTTCTACCCCATCCAAAACGTACACAAAATAACAAAATGAAAAGAGAAACTGAGAAGGAATATATAACAAAACCACCTATGGACTATGAGTCACGGGATCAAAGTCTATAAAACAAGAAAGAAAAAAATGAGTAAAAAGAACGAGATTTAACTTATGTACATTGTACATGTAACATCGTTCAGTGTATTAGGGAATGTTATTTACCGCATTTTTTAAAGTTGCTAAATTAGGATTCCTACAGATAATTACCTATTGTTGTATGTCATCTTAACATGACAGTTTACAAAGCTGAACATTGTCAGTAGGAACAAATTACATTAATTATGCAACCATTATTATAGTATATAATATTCTTCTCTATATAAGCAGGGTGAAAATGGTGGAGCTTGTGTAGCTAGTGCACTGTTGAAGGATGAAGAACTTCATGTATCAAACGTGGGAGATTGTAGAGTAGTTTTGAGTAGGAATGGAGTAGCTGTTAGACTAACAAATGATCATCGTCTCTCAAGGGAAGATGAGCGTGCCCGAGTCGAAACTGCAGTAAGTCTTTTCTCAATTTTATAATTAAATAGATGGGTTGTGATGTTACATGTAATGGAGCTTATGTTTCGAGTAATATTGACAATTCTTCTACAATTAATTTCAGGGTGGATTTGTGTATTGTCATAATGGAGTTTGGCGAGTGAATGGATCACTTGCAGTTTCAAGGGCATTTGGAGATAACTACTTAAAGGAATGGATCATTTCTGAACCAGATGTTGTCAAGCTTCCTTTAACTTCTGATTGTGAATTTCTCATGATGGCTTCTGATGGCTTGTGGGATAAGGTAAATTTCTATGACAAATATCGATAAACAATGACCTTATAAAAATGGTAACTAACATTTTATAATAGGTTAAACTATCGTTGATATCGTACAAAATCTTTGCGCTTTCTGTCAGTGCATATAAATTAATCCTTAAATCACCGCTACCATAGAAAAAATGTCAGGACAAATAGGACGACCAAAATAGAGTCGTTCAAGAGAAATATTCATGCTTAGGAAACTTTCATATAGTTTGTCACCTGCTAGCTACTAATTACGGAGTAATTATTAATTTGCTAGCATGTATTGGTTTTCATGCAGGTAAGTGACCAAGAAGCTGTAGATGTGGTATCAAAAGAGAAGAGTTCGATATTGGCTTGTAAGAAGCTTGTAGATATGTCAGCAAGAAGAGGCAACCTTGATGACATAACAGTCATGGTCATCAATCTTCAAAGCTTCCTAGGCAGTAATTAAGAGTTAACTTAATTAGTCTAAGCAGCATAGTTTATGTGAAATTCTAGGGAAACAGGAAGGGTTTCTCCATCATCCTTGTGTACGTATATAGAGTGTCCTCCTTTATATCACATATAATAGAAGGAAACAAGGATGATGAGAAGAAAGTGGCCTAAGATTATTGCCACTATAGCTAAGAATTAGTTCTTTGTATGTGTAACGAGTTAAGAAAGTGGCCTAAGATCATCCACATTTTCTATTTCAACTCAGAGGTTAATTAATAGGTCTATTCCTTTTGAATCTATTGATAGAATAGACTAAACAAATCAATTAGTGGGTTTGTCTTATTAGCTTCTGCGAGTAGCAAGTCAGAAGAAAAGCTTAAATGTACTCCTTCATAAAAGAAGTTTGGTTGTTTGACTCGGTCGAGATAGACCTCGTTCATTCTTTAATTTATTATTTGTTAAAAACTTGCAAATTGAAGTCCGTATATCGTTACTTCTTTCAGTAATCTTTACCATTTGTACTATTACTTTGAAATAGAAGAATTAACGCTTTAGACAAAGTTCATTTATAGTTCAGTGAGAATCTCACTATGAGTTTATTTGGTTAGTTAGATAAAAGATTATAGTCTCAGGATAAATTGAGGAATTTTTTAATTTTATATTTGGTATATTTTTTTTATAGGATTAATAATCTCGGGATTGATTATACTATAATTGTAGTATTATTCTTATATCATATATACTTTATGGGGTCATTTGGTTCAAAACTGGGATACCTCATACCCCAGGATTATAATCCTCTGGGATATATCCTGGACTATCAATCCCAACTACTCTATGGAATAAGTTATACCAAAATTTTGGTATAAAAAAAATATTGTTTTTAGCTAAAATCTCAATCCAAACACAGGGTAAATTTAACGGGATAATCTACCTAATCCCTTAAATCAAACCACCACAATGTGGGATAATTCGGGGATTATTAAAATATCAAAGTGACACATTTACCCTTTGCAAAACTTTTCTCCTCAAGTTTTGTAATAAACAAAAGGTTAAATTGAAAATAATATTTTATCTCAATTTATATGATTTAAATCAAATATATATTTTATAGGGAAAAGGTGCAAACTTACCCATTAACTTTGCGATTTAGAGCAGATATACCCCTCGTTTAAAAAGTGGTGTATATATACCCCTGCCGTTACAAATTGGTGCAAATATACCCTTTATGCTAATGGAATTTTTTGTAAAAATCATTTAGCTTATTGTTTAATTAAAAAAATGCCATGTGGCTTTAATAAAAAGTCTACTCATTTTTTTTAGCATACATATTTTTCTAAAGTCACATGGTAATTTTTTTTCCTGGTGGATCGGGTCTGGTTCGTTTAAAAAAATGGCTAGACTTATTTCTTTAAAGTCATGGGGATATTTTTTTAAACGAACCAGACCTGACACACCAGTAAAAATATTACCATGTGTCTTTTGAAAAATATGTCTACTGAAAAAAAATTTGATAGACTTTTTTTTAAAGCCACGTGGCATGTTTAAAATTAAAAAATAAGCTAAATGATTTTTTAAAAAAAAATTACGGTCAACGAAAAGGGTATATTTGCACCATTTGTATAACGCAAGGGATATATTTACACTATTTTGTAACGGCAAGAATATATATTCAACATTGTTTTAACGAAAGGTATATCTGCTCTAAATCGCAAAGTTGAGTATATTTTCAGCTTTGTTCCTATTTTATATTATAGCCAACATATCGCCCATCTTAGTCTAATGAACCAAACAGATTAAAGTACATTCATTAAGTAATTCCATCATTATTTAATTCTACATTACGATTCCCAACCAAATAATTGTTGCGTCTGTTTGAGAACCACTTGGTAATTGGAATTAGTGTAATTAGAAGGGTAGTAATTATATAACCTATTAATTACACAGTATAGCCGATATATTTGTCATATTCACTTCAAATGAAAAGTACTTTTCACTTTCTATAAATGTGTTTGCATTTATTACAATCTTTTATCAGAAACGGGCCAAAATTATCCCTGAACTTTGAGAAATAGTTCATCGATACCCTTCGTTATATTATAGGGTCAATTATACTCTGACTGTTATACTATGGGATAAATTATATGCTTATGTCAAACGGCTGTCACGTGGCATCATTCCAGACCTTCAAAATTATTTTTCCCTCAAATAATTATTTACCCACTCAAATAACCCAACCCGACCCGAATTTATTTTTTTCAGCCAAACTCGTACGGACCCAACCCTTTTACCCCTAAAATCGTTTCCTCCCTAAACACACTCTCTCATACGGACCCAACCCTTTTGGTTCTCTTTAGTCAAATTCTTTAGTGTAAATTCTGCTTTAGTGTAAATTCTGCTTGAAAAACTGTGTAATCTGTTTGGTACTCTCTGCATCTTTCTAACACCATTAGTAAAATTACAATGGAGAAAAATTCAATTAGTAATATGCTGAGCTAATATGCATATTAAAAGTTAAATTTTAACTTGCATATTCTATTAGCAGTGTTAAACTAACATGCTGAAATATTTTCAAAGAAGTTGGAAGAAAACACGAAATCAGTATCTTCTTTAAACTTGTTATTGCGTTAACACTTTACACAATCTTTGATTTGGGAGTCAAACATATGCCAAAAAGTAGAACTTTTTTGATACGAATGGGACAGTGAGAGTGCTTTTTTTCTTAGTCAACAGAAGAGCTGCTGTCAGCTTCAGCTGTGTGTGTTAGCTATACTATATGTGTCATACCCCATTTTAACCGGGTTAAATTAGATTACGACATATTGGAGATTTCTATTTTTGTTTATTTTAAGGAGTCGCCACCTAATTATTTATGGTGAATTAGGACACCTAAAGTTTATTAAAGTTATGTTTAAAGTTAGCTCTGTTTAAGGTCTGCGAAACTTAAGATCCTAAGTAAGGGTTCAATTAGTCTAAAGGGAAGGTATTAGGCATCCTTTAAGACCCATTAACAATGGTTAACCAACCGGACTAAATTTAATTAGGCTAAGTATAAATGTAATATTATAGAAAGAAAAATGATTTTTGTGAGTATTGATTGATAAAGTTGTTTAAAGTAAAATTGATAGAAAATAGTAATTGCATAAAAGAGTTTAGTTAAAATAAACTAAAAGAAGCGGAACCTGTAATGTTTACATGTATTTTGAAAAAACAAAGTGAGTTATGCTGACTCGCAGATTAAAAAGAGTTAATGTAAGATTAACATTAAATAATTTTTAAAGATTTCATAGAAAGACTATTAGTTTAATGTATATTGTGCGAAAGTTGTTTTAAACAAATGGGTATTTCAAGTGTTGGAAAGGAACTAAAGTGAAAGAGTTATCCATTAATTCCCCAAATGAACTAACATTAGTGTAAAATTTATGGAGTTTCAAATTTTCTAAGATAGTAAGAGTGAATCTTGATTCTTTTAACTCAAAATATGTAGTCATACTACTTTTGAAAAATCAATTATTCTAAAAATAAATATTGTAAATACTATGAATACTTTAAACATCAATAGAAGGGAATGAAGCTTGCAACATTAATTATGGGTTTCCTTTTTTAATTAACTACCCATTATTTCTAACACTATCTATGCTAATTCTCATATGATTCGTCTAAGCTAAGTAGAAAATAAGAATAAGATGAAGTGTTAGTCAAAACAATACAAAGTTAAATACAATAAAGTAAAATAGGAGTGCAAAATATATATATGTAAATAATGATATGGCGGCTCAGCCCATTTTTTAAGCTGCTGCTGCTGTTAGCTGCCACTGTGATGGGCCTCGGCCAGTTTTTTTTTTTTTTTTTTTTTTGCTACGGATGGGCTGATATGATGGAGATCATGTTGGGCTTTTAGCCCAACGCCAAATGTGGAGGAAAACGAGTCCCTCGGACTCATACGCGATAATCATGCATAAGAAAACGAAAGAAAAGGATTAGTATACGAACAATAAACAAGTTTAAACATGCGCAATATAACGCAAAAATGAAGTAGTAGATTATGTATATACTATGTATATTTTGGTATATCTTAGGTGTACACATTCATAAAGATGTATAGAAGGCTAATATTGAAAAGTTTTCGCCTTCATCTTCCCGATGTCACACAAATTCCAGGGGATTTCATGAACTTAGGATCAGTTTCAACAAGACAGGGAGAGAACCAGATAGCACAGGTTTGTACAGAGCCATGCTAGGCAAAATAGACAACAAGAAGAGGCACAAACTTATGCAGATTTTCATTACTCAAAAGTAGACATTATGGATGGTGATAAGACAAGATTCCCTGTGGTTTGGGAGACATGTATGATAGTTAGTTAAACTTTGCATAGAGTGTAGGCAAGTTCAAGAAGTAAATAAGCTCAGGATTAACAGCACGTAAGCAAGTAGTACTATCTATAGAAAATAGGATATGAATATCATGCTTGGACTTAGATACTTAGCAGGCCACAGTGCAGCTAAAAAAAAAAGTGACGAACAAGAAGCAAACTCAGAAATTTGCGTCTATGATAAGTTCAAGATAAGGGCACCCTATCAAGACTTAAGTCTTTGGCGGCAAACAAACTCCCACGTAGGTTCACACTAAACAGTCAAGCCTCAGTCAACACAAAATAAAACAAACAGCTTTGTTATGCAAAATTCAGACTGCCAGGCTCACATATTATACATAATAGACGTAAGAATGATAGGTAGTGAACTTAGTAACCACACATTGGTCACAGATTCATCGCAACCAGAAGATATAATTAAGCAATGGTAGCATAGACCAGTCAAGTAAGGTAAATTAACACATAACAGAGTGTGGTAAGCATAGATAGAGGGGTAAGTCAACTAAGCAAGTAGGCTGGTTCGAACATGGAAGGTTTACATGTTTTAAAACACACTGATTAAACCTGTTGAGAGTAGAGTAGCGTTTAAATAAGTCCTTTTTCACACACAGAACTTGAAATGAGTCATGTGACAGTTAGCATGTGTCCAGGAAGTTAATCCGAGGAGATAAACAGGTAGTCATTTAGGGTCATGAAAAACGAAAGAGGCATGTATAGCATAGTCAGGTGAGGCACAAAAGGGCAAATTCTTGCCATACGACACTCCAAAGAAACTAGCAGGATTCCCAAATAATTTACCAAATCCACAGTTGCTAAATTCAGGATTTCTCAAACCTTTCATGCATACCATTTTACTTTGGAACTCAAGATATTGAACCATCAATAGAATGCAAATCCTTTAACTTAGAACAGACATCAGGGGTACATTAAAGGTCTGGTTCACTAGGTTTATTTCGAGGTTATTTTTTTTTTTGCAAGGCCATACATAACCATAATCATGCAATATCAAAGCAGGTGTAAAGGGTAACAGCATATGCACATAAATTCCTGGCCTTCCTCATCATTTACATGCCAAACAAAACGACATCTACCAAATGAGCTAAGCTAATCATACGAACACAAAAAATAGAAATTAAATACCAAACGAGACGAAATGGATGTCTGAAACTAACTCTCTTTTCACGTAGGCTCTTATAGGAAATTCTTTTTACTGAACTGAAATCAGACAACATTCGGGTTTATTCGTTCCCATAAAGTTTACACATCAGTTCCAGCTTAACAGACACGAACAGAAGCGAACAAACATACATGCAATGAAATAAACATACAGAATCACATCTAGATCATACGGCACATGACTAAATATTTCGTCAACAGGTGACTTCAAACAACATTATAAGATTCAACAGAGTACTAACACGATACCTAAGATATACGCACCATGGTGTGTATACCAGACGTATATCGAATGTATACCTTCTTCTTGCCTTGATAGCCCACTGTATATCCTATGTATATTCGATTTTAAATAGATTCTAAGTCTTGGAAATTCAGTCTAAACCTCCAAACTGCAGTATACGTCTTTCGAATTTTTTTAGCAATCAATATTCTATCCTAACAGCTCCCAAACATCAAACAAATAACATGACGACAAAGAAACTACATAACTAGAAAATAGCAGAATCAGCTAAAAATTTAACTAGAAGCAGAAACTAAAGATTATAAGTAATAAATGTATCGAGTTTTACCTGTTTTGTGCGCAATGAACTGAGGCGTCGATGGCGTCGAATCTACTCTCTCGTTATGAATAGACCCGAACCTTGAGCCAAATGAATTCGAATGAAAGTATTGAGGATTTTTGCGAACTAAAGTTTCGTATTCTTTCTTTTTCGATGAATCGAATCAGATGCCAAAACTAGAGAGTAGGGATTCGTCTCCTTTTCTTTTTTTTCAAAATCGGTTCCCCCCACGGCTAAGGTTCACCGGAAAGGAAACAAGTTTTGAAAAATAGTTGGGTATTTTTGGGAAACGCTGAAAAATTCCTTATCAAATCAGTATGAAATTAGGTGTAAGTTACAGACCAAAAATTTCCTTTTTTCAACAAAAAATGTTCTTCTGTTTTAAAGAGGGTTAAAGACCAAAAAACAAAAATCAAACTTTGTCACAAGTCCCTCTTCCCCAATCCGTGTCCCTAAACACTGAATCAATTCCCCAAAATCTGAAAATCGATCCCCTCTTCAACTGAATAATTCTTGTACCTTTATAGAGTGAAGGAGAGAGAGGAGCGTGTGAGAGCGGCGGTGAGTGGAGAGTGGGGTAGTGGCGTGGGTGAAGAAATGATGAAGGGGAGCGGAGTGCGGCGGCGAGTGGGGTCGTCGGTGAGTGGAGAGTGAGAGAGAGTGGGGAGGAGCGGATGGAAGAGAAAGTGAGGAGGAGCGTGGAGTGGGGTAGGGAGGAGCGGGACAGAGAGGGGTGAGGGAGCGGGAGCGGAGGCGGAGAAGAAAGGGTTTTGAAGAGAGAGAGATGAGGGAGGCGGAGAAAAGGAAGAAAATGAAATGAAACCCTACCGGTTTCATTTCATGTTATGGGATGGACCGGGTCGAATAATATTTTGGGCTGGACCGGGTAGAATTAGGTAATGGGCTGGGTAGGGAAATAATGTGGGTTGGTTGAATTAATTAGAGTATGGGTTGATGATTTGGGTCATTTATTTGGCTGAAATTGTTGACCCTTCATCCTCTATTTAATTATTCTTGGGCTTCTAATTTAACAACTAGTACAATACATAGTATATGAAGACAATTAATAATTAATATGTAAAAAATAAGGATTTAACAAAGTGTTGTTCTGTAATTAATTTAACGAGTCCAAACCCCAAAAATGAAACGATGACGAACATTTAAAATTTGTGATAAAGTAATGCTCGTAATGTTGAAAATAAAAGTAGCGAAAATAATAATTGTGAAATAAAAATAGAATAGTAAAAAATAATAAAGTATTTAGCTCGTCAGTAAATTTAGAAGCTCCAGTAAGTAAATATTAAAATAAAGGAGGGACAAAATTGGGTGTCAACAGATGCCCCTCTTCGACCGGAGACGATGTAAGAGTTTTCGGGTGAAGAAGTTGACGTAGTAGCCAATTTTGTTCCGACCAACAAAATACGGATTTGTAAGGAAATACGGTTTTAGAGAATTGGTGGAAAATATTATGAGGGTAGAAGGAATTATGGTCGAACCTGTGGAGAGAATATTATTTATGGATTTATAACTTTGCAAGGGTCGTGGATAGATGACGAGAATGGAACATACTCTTATAGCCTCCTAATTATACATGTGATGCGCAACACACCTATAAGTAGGACTCTACCAGACACGATGTAAATTCTGCAAAAATGCCCCAGTGTTGAGTTATGGAGACACTGGGATATAGAAAGGATACGAGATTGTGACAAGAGTTGATTGAGTAGAGTTTTAGCGGCAGATATAAAAGAAATTTTTGATAACCTACGTATCACATGTTTGTGGACGTAGGCGGAGTCGAGTTCGAGAGTAGATTAGTGACCTTTGCTTATGAGTTTGATATTCCTCTTCAGCATATTTTCCCCAGTTCACTGCGTAAGATAAAGTTCCACGTTGTGTTGCGTCTCCGCAGGTTGTACTTTCTGTCAAAACTGAAATTCATGTCAAAATTAGTAATAAAGTCTGGGATGAATTTGAAAGTGTAAAACTTATAAATAAATATAAAAAATGATAATAAATATGAGCGCGAGAGTGAGGATGAAGCCGTGTGGCTTATAATGAGGTCGTGTGTCCAAATGTTGTCTCTGGTTGTCTTCAGGGACTTGAATGAATGTGTGATATATACGCTGAGGATGTAATAATACCTCCAGTTGTATTTGGAGATTTTAATGATAGTAATAAGACATTCGGCTGTCTTCTGGGACTTGATGATAAATGATGTCTGCGGAATTTAAGGTAAAGTCGTTAAAGTAGGTAAAGTGGATGATAAAGTAAAGTAATAAAGTAGGGAGTAAAGTAAGTGTATAGCCGTTTGGCTTATGCAGGTGAGGCTGTGTAGCCATGTGATGTCTCCGGTTGTTGTCGGGACTTGATGATATGACATCTCCAGTTGTCTTCGGAGATTTGATGAAGATTCCCGTACAGTCCGGGGTAAAGTTGTAAAGTGGATGATGTCTCCGGTTGTTTTCGGAGGCTTCAATGATAATTCCTGTAAAGTTCAGGGTAAAGTCATTAGAGTTGGTAAAGGGAATGATAAAGTTGAGAGTAAAGTCATAGTGTAGCCGTCTGGCTTATGCATATGAGGCTATATAGCCGAATGATGCCCCCGGTTGTCTTCGGAGACTTGATGATAATCCCTGCAAAGTTCAGAATAAAGTCGTTAAAGTTGGTAAAGTAAATGATAAAGTAATTGGTAAAGTCATAGTGTAGCCGTCTGGCTTATGCATATGAGACTGTATAGCCGAAAGATGCCCCCGGTTGTCTTCGGAGACTTAATGATGATCCCTGCAAAGTTCAGGATAAAGTCGTTAAAGTTGGTAAAGTAAATAATAAAGTAATTGGTAAAGTAAAGTGATGGTGTAGCCATTTGGCTAATGCGGAAGAGGCTGTATAGCCGAATGATGCCCCCGGTTGTCTTCAGAGACTTAATGATAATCCCTGCAAAGTTCAGGATAAAGTCGTTAAAGTTGGTAAAGTAAATGATAAAGTAATGGATAAAGTAGGGGGTAAAGTAAGAGTGTAGCCGTTCGGCTTGTGCAGAAGAGGCTGAATAGCCAAATGATGCCTCCGGTTGTCTTCGGAGATTTAATGTTGATTCCTGTAAAATTCAGGGTAAAGTGATTAAAGTAGGTAAAGTGAATGATAAAATAATTGATAAAGTATGGAGTAAAGTGATAGCATAGTCGTTTGGCTGATGATGTTGACGGTATCGTGACAGGCCAAACTAATGACACGAAATCCTGATTTAATTCGTCTTCAATCTCGACAACCTACAAAACAGGTATATTTGTTAATAAAGTCATAAAGTTATTGTGATAAAAATTAAAGATAGAGTTAGAAATAAAGTCGTTTGGATTTTGAGGCGAGGCCATTATGAGCCAGATGATGCTTTTCGATCGTGATTGATAGACTTGACTGCTGATCTCGCGGTCCTTTAATTCCTGCACTCAAAGAAAAATTCTTAGTTTGGGAGGGGGAAGTTGATTCGTGTTGATTCGAAGCTTGACGTTGTTGGCGCTCCATTCGTCTTGTTTGTTTGGATCTTGTGATCTCCGTTCAAGCTTTTGTAGATGAACAGTAGTGAAACAATTGAAAAAAAAAATCATTTGAAAGGCATGTATGTAAGTATATGTATAAGGAAATGTAACTATATGCATATAAGTTGTGAAATATATATATGTAAATGTATGTATGTAAGGAAAGATATATATGTAAATATATGTATGTAAGTTGTAAAATATTTCTGCCAACTTCAGATTGTGACACTTCTGAAACAATTGAAAAGTCATTTGTCTATACTATTTTCTGTCTGGTAGCCTTAATCTTGTCGATGTCTAACTCTTCTCTTGTCTAATCTTTCAAAATATGCCCCAGTTTTGGGTTCAGAAAGGTGTGCTAAATTTACTTTGTGGTGTGACCGAACCTTGTATAGGTTGCCTACGTATCCCACCAAAGGAATCAGGTCAGAACGTAGTTCGTAAGGTACATAGAAATGGTTTGAAATTTTCTTATAAAGGGACCGAACCCGATGTGGATTGCCTACGTATCCCACCAAGGGAATCAGGTCAGCGTAGTTCTGTTATGTAAATGGTAAACTGTTTGTTGGATTTATAACTAAATACGACTGTCCCGTATGTTGATAGCCTACGAATCTCGCCGAGGGAATCAGGCCATATGTAGTTTTCCTTGTATAAGGATTTTTGGATTCTTTGTTGTAATGCAACCGAACCCTATGTGGGCTGCCTACGTATCTCGCCGAGGGAATCAGGTCAGCGTAGTTCGTACGGTATTAAAGGAAAGGTTGCAAACTAGGTTGTCTAGCCTAATGTCGTACTTTGATTTCTTCTAGAATTGCTAGCTTATCGGCTATTTCGTTTTCTTTCAACTGGAATCTTGTTTTATCCTCTAAATTCTTTATTATTCTCTCGAGACGTATGTTATTCATTCGTTCATTTTATGTCATAATCATAGAGTTGGCAGTTTTGATAAATAAAGTAAAAAATAATAGATGATTAAGAAAAATCAGAAATGCATCCATAGATTTGTAATTAAGCTTCCAAAAGATGAAGCAAAGCAAACAAAAGTTTTGAGCATGATTCAAGCCTCAATTTAAAAAAAGCAAGTTCACTACATGTTCAAACTACCAAGACTCCTGGCGAATCAGGAACGGAGTACAAGTCCAATTCTTCAGAGTCTCTCCTAGTTCGGCACCTCGTGTGGTAGGTGTCTCGTTGTTGTGAGTAGTTGTAGCAGTAATCTTCATGTGTGTTTGCCTTTGGATTTTTCTCACGGGAGCGACAAAAGTTGATGACATGTCCCTTTCCATCCTTCCAATTGACGTAATAACTTCTTTCAAACTTTGGCATCTTTGTGAGCAGGTAAGGGATTGTTGACCACATTGGGCTTAGCTCCAGTGAGCTGGACTACTCCTTCCTTAATCAGGGCTTCGATTTTGTTTTTAAGCCCATAGCAATCTTCAGTGGCGTGCCCAGCAACTCCAGAATGGTATGCACAGCGCTTGGAACCATCAAACCATTTTGGGATAGAATCAGGAATTTTTCCTTCAATCGGTTGTATCACACCTGCTGCTTTCATTCTTTCAAACAATTGAGCCAAGGGTTCAGCGAACCGAGTGTAATTACAGGTGTTTTTGGTGTCAGGGTTTGGACGGGTTCTGGGTGTAGCATGTGTTCGATTTTGATAAGTGGGAGCTTGAACTGATTGGTATGGATGTGGGTTTGGATGTGGAGGTGCTCGGGGTTGGTAGTAATTTGCTTGGGCGTTGTAGACAGGGTAAGGAGATAGTGGAGCTTGGTAGGGTTCAGTGTAGTGGTAAGGGTAGAAAGGTTGTTGTGGGTGGTTAAAGTATGAAATGGCTTGGCTCGGCTCATGCCCATGGACGTTCATGACTGCAGCGACAACTTCCTTCTTCTTTTTAACCCCGCCAATAGAACCAGATTGAATAGCTTTGTTTATTGCTTGTAAAGCAATAAGATCCTGAATTTTCCCCGATTTGATTCCTTCTTCTAAGGCTTCTCCCATTCGGACAACTTCTATGAATTTCTGTCCCATCATACCTATCATTTTCTCATAAAATACGCCAACCTGGCATTCAATGAAGGTAGCAGTCATTTCTCTATCATTCATCGGAGGTTGAACCCTGGCCGCTTCTGACCTCCAGCGTGACGCATACTCGCGGAATGTATCAGTTGACTTCTTGGTTAACTTAGTCATGTAGACTCTATCTGGCGTGATATCAGTGTTAAAACTGAATCTGTCCATAAAGTCTTGCGCCATGTCACTCCAACCACGCCATTTACGGATGTCCTGTTGTGTATACCAAGTAAGAGCCTCACCAGATAAGCTTCTTATGAAGAGCTTCATCCTTATGTTCTGGTCTCTACCTACTCCAACCAGTTTGTCACAATAGGCCCTTAAGTGTGTATGGGGGTCGCCTGTTCCATTGAATGTATCAAATTTCGGTGGCTTGTAGCCTACGGGCAAATCGACGTCAGGCTGAACACACAGATCTTCGTATTCTACACTTTTGCTTCCCCTGGCGACTTGAAGGTTTCTCATCGCTTCTTTGAGACTGTGGATCTCTTTTAGCAATATGTTATCTGCCCCTGCTTTTGCATCTTTTTCCATTTCCTCGTATTGATCCACCTCGGGTTGGAACCTGACCGTTACTGGGTTGGTAAAGGTTTGTGTTTCTGCGGCATATACCGGAGGCACATACTGTGTATTTGGAGTGACAAAATGTGCCCCTTGTAGATGCTGGGTTGGATAAGTTTGGACGGTGGGAGTGTTTTGGACAGGAGGTGGTGCGTTATAAATGGTGTTTGTAGGTGGTTGATTTGGTGGGTTTAGAGGAGTAGTTGTAGGTGGTGGATTAGTGTTGGTGGATAAAGGAACATAGGGAGTGTGAACTAGCGATTGACTTGGTAGGTTGACGGGTGGTGGATTAGGAGTAGCATAGGTAGTGTAGGTGGGTGGTTGACTTTGTGGAGGGGTATAGACGGATGATGGATTTGGTGGATTTGCAGGGGTGATTGGAAGTAAGTTGTTGTTGGTAGGTGCCTTGTTTTGTGGAGGAAAATGTTCAGGAACTGGAGATTCGAGTGATGGAAAACGAGGTGGGTTTGGTGCAATATTTCTAGGTTCAGGGGGTGGACTTTGGAGTGTGATGGATAAATTGGTCAAGTCCCTAACCCGATTTAGTTCTCCACGTAGATTCTCAATTTCCTGAGTCAGGCGGGCGATATGTTCATCATGTTGAATAGTAGTTCTGTATTCGGAAGTCTCGGGGGGATCGCTAGAGATTACGATGTTTTCCGCACCAGTTGAAATAGGTGCGGCCGGATCAGACATAGTAATTTCATTTCCTTGAACAGCCCAACTACGTTCAGGTAACGATGACGTCTTTGATCTTGTGATGTAAGGATGGTCGGCCATCGAGTGTCAACACGAATCAACTCTTTGGGAATAAACATAGGAATAAACATAAAGTGCAAATGATGTCAGTGTCATTAACCTATCTAGGTAAAGTCATGATCACGTAGAGTCAAATAAGTCAGGTAGCAAATAATTTGTCAAATAAAGTCAAACAAATTGTCAAACAAATGTAAACGATTATATCAAACAATAATAACGCTTCCTAATATGCATGTGACCTCTTTGTGCCAGAGGTAGGCCTAACGTTTGTTTGAAGGGTAAAGTGTGCCATAATACGTCATCCCGTTGCTTTGAATAATTAAACAAATTCAGCGGGTTCACGACCCCAAGCGACACTAATCATACTTTATGTGCATGTTTGAAGTATAATTGTGCCTAAATATGGACTATTTGCTTTAACTAATTAAACTTTAGGGGGAGGGAATGACTAACGTTTCTATGACAGGTATGGACTTCACATTAAAGTACGCCCGTGATCAACAAATGACGAAGACCAAAGACATCACAAAATGGAGCTAGACGTGGCATCTACTTTACTTAGATTAGAAAACATTTTATATTGTAATAACTATTACACTACTTTTGTACTTTATTTGGGGAAATAGAATTTGTTTAATTAATCAAAGCAACGAGATGACGTATTATGGCACACTTTACCCTTCAAACAAACGTTAGGCCTACCTCTGGCACAAAGAGGTCACATGCATATTAGGACGCGTTATTATTGTTTGATATAATCGTTTACATTTGTTTGACAATTTGTTTGACTTTATTTGACAAATTATTTGCTACATGACTTATTTGACTCTACGTGATCATGACTTTACCTAGATAGGTTAATGACACTGACATCATTTGCACTTTATGTTTCTTTTTATGTTTATTCCCAAAGAGTTGATTGTGCACTTTACGGACGTACTTTAATGTGAAGTCCATACCTGTCATAGAAACGTTAGTCATTCCCTCCCCCTAAAGTTTAATTAGTTAAAGCAAATAGTCCATATTTAGGCACAGTTATCCTTCAAACATGCACATAAAGTATGATTAGTGTCGCTTGGGGTCGTGAACCCGCTTGGACGTTTGGGTAAAGTTGTCTAATGGGTTTAATACACCAAGGGTATTAAACCTCCTAGGTCATGAAATGTATGCTCTTAATAAAGGGTGTTGGTTTAGCTCTATCCTAGATTGACTAAGAGTGGGTTTACTAGACGCAAGGTTCCCGAGCGGACTACTCGAGTGAGAAGGCTACGCGGTCTCCGTTATTCGGACACCCCGCGCATACGCCAACTCTCCTAAAATTTGGATTCTACGAAGAAACTTGCGGGTGCGCTAAGCACACCTCGCGTGTACGTGTGATAGTGTGAATTTCCATAAGTGGAAGAAATATGAACGGAATGACAATTTATCAAAGCAGTAACACTTAGACAGTTTATATCAAACAACAATTAATCACGCAAACAATTTATAGCATGTAAAACAGTTTAGGCAAAATAGAGTAACTAAGTTAGCACACAAAGCATAATTAAATCTAAGTCTGTTATGGTTAGAATCTAGGTAGAGTCCCCAGCAGAGTCGCCAAGCTGTCATACCCCATTTTAACCGGGTTAAATTAGAGTACGACATATTGGAGATTCCTATTTTTGTTTATTTTAAGGAGTCGCCACCTAATTATTTATGGTGAATTAGGACACCTAAAGTTTATTAAAGTTATGTTTAAAGTTAGCTCTGTTTAAGGTCTGCGAAACTTAAGATCCTAGGTAAGGGTTCAATTAGTCTAAAGGGAAGGTATTAGGCATCCTTTAAGACCCATTAACAATGGTTAACCGACCGGACTAAATTTAATTAGGCTAAGTGTAAATGTAATATTATAGAAAGAAAAATGATTTTTGTGAGTATTGATTGATAAAGTTGTTTAAAGTAAAATTGATAGAAAATAGTAATTGCATAAAAGAGTTTAGTTAAAATAAACTAAAAGAAGCGGAACCTGTAATGTTTACATGTATTTTGAAGAAAAAAAAGTGAGTTATGCTGACTCGCAGATTAAAAAGAGTTAATGTAAGATTAACATTAAATAATTTTTAAATATTTCATAGAAAGACTATTAGTTTAATGTATATTGTGCGAAAGTTGTTTTAAACAAATGTGTATTTCAAGTGTTGGAAAGGAACTAAAGTGAAAGAGTTATCCATTAATTCCCCAAATGAACTAACATTAGTGTAAAATTTATGGAGTTTCAAATTTTCTAAGATAGTAAGAGTGAATCTTGATTCTTTTAACTCAAAATATGTAGTCATACTACTTTTGAAAAATCAATTATTCTAAAAATAAATATTGTAAATACTATGAATACTTTAAACATCAATAGAAGGGAATGAAGCTTGCAACATTAATTATGGGTTTCCTTTTTTAATTAACTACCCATTATTTCTAACACTATCTATGCTAATTCTCATATGATTCGTCTAAGCTAAGTAGAAAATAAGAATAAGATGAAGTGTTAGTCAAAACAATACAAAGTTAAATACAATAAAGTAAAATAGGAGTGCAAAATATATATATGTAAATAATGATATGGCGGCTCAGCCCATTTTTTAAGCTGCTGCTGCTGTTAGCTGCCACTGTGATGGGCCTCGGCCAGTTTTTTTTTTTTTTTTTTGCTACGGATGGGCTGATATGATGGAGATCATGTTGGGCTTTTAGCCCAAAGCCAAATGTGGAGGAAAACGAGTCCCTCGGACTCATACGCGGTAATCATGCATAAGAAAACGAAAGAAAAGGATTAGTATACGAACAATAAACAAGTTTAAACATGCGCAATATAACGCAAAAATGAAGTAGTAGATTATGTATATACTATGTATATTATGGTATATCTTAGGTGTACACATTCATAAAGATGTATAGAAGGCTAATATTGAAAAGTTTTCGCCCTCATCTTGAAATGGAAGGTTTACATGTTTTAAAACACACTGATTAAACCTGCTGAGAATAGAGTAGCGTTTAAATAAGTCCTTTTTTTCACACACAGAACTTGAAATGAGTCATGTGACAGTTAGCATGTGTCCAGGAAGTTAATCCGAGGAGATAAACAGGTAGTCATTTAGGGTCATGAAAAACGAAAGAGGCATGTATAGCATAGTCAGGTGAGGCACAAAAGGGCAAATTCTTGCCATACGACACTCCAAAGAAACTAGCAGGATTCCCAAATAATTTACCAAATCCACAGTTGCTAAATTCAGGATTTCTCAAACCTTTCATGCATACCATTTTACTTTGGAACTCAAGATATTGAACCATCAATAGAATGCAAATCCTTTAACTTAGAACAGACATCAGGGGTACATTAAAGGTCTGGTTCACTAGGTTTATTTCGAGGTTATTTTTTTTTTTGCAAGGTCATACATAACCATAATCATGCAATATCAAAGCAGGTGTAAAGGGTAACAGCATATGCACATAAATTCCTGGCCTTCCTCATCATTTACATGCCAAACAAAACGACATCTACCAAATGAGCTAAGCTAATCATACGAACACAAAAAATAGAAATTAAATACCAAACGAGACGAAATGGATGTCTGAAACTAACTCTCTTTTCACGTAGGCTCTTATAGGAAATTCTTTTTACTGAACTGAAATCAGACAACATTCGGGTTTATTCGTTCCCATAAAGTTTACACATCAGTTCCAGCTTAACAGACACGAACAGAAGCGAACAAACATACATGCAATGAAATAAACATACAGAATCACATCTAGATCATACGGCACATGAATAAATATTTCGTCAACAGGTGACTTCAAACAACATTATAAGATTCAACAGAGTACTAACACGATACCTAAGATATACGCACCATGGTGTGTATACCAGACGTATATCGAATGTATACCTTCTTCTTGCCTTGATAGCCCACTGTATATCCTATGTATATTCGATTTTAAATAGATTCTAAGTCTTGGAAATTCAGTCTAAACCTCCAAACTGCAGTATACGTCTTTCGAATTTTTTTAGCAATCAATATTCTATCCTAACAGCTCCCAAACATCAAACAAATAACATGACGACAAAGAAACTACATAACTAGAAAATAGCGGAATCAGCTAAAAATTTAACTAGAAGCAGAAACTAAAGATTATAAGTAATAAATGTATCGAGTTTTACCTGTTTTGTGCGCAATGAACTGAGGCGTCGATGGCGTCGAATCTACTCTCTCGTTATGAATAGACCCGAACCTTGAGCCAAATGAATTCGAATGAAAGTATTGAGGATTTTTGCGAACTAAAGTTTCGTATTCTTTCTTTTTCGATGAATCGAATCAGATGCCAAAACTAGAGAGTAGGGATTCGTCTCCTTTTCTTTTTTTTCAAAATCGGTTCCCCCCACGGCTAAGGTTCACCGGAAAGGAAACAAGTTTTGAAAAATAGTTGGGTATTTTTGGGAAACGCTGAAAAATTCCTTATCAAATCAGTATGAAATTAGGTGTAAGTTACAGACCAAAAATTTCCTTTTTTCAACAAAAAATGTTCTTCTGTTTTAAAGAGGGTTAAAGACCAAAAAACAAAAATCAAACTTTGTCACAAGTCCCTCTTCCCCAATCCGTGTCCTTAAACACTGAATCAATTCCCCAAAATCTGAAAATCGATCCCCTCTTCAACTGAATAATTCTTGTACCTTTATAGAGTGAAGGAGAGAGAGGAGCGTGTGAGAGCGGCGGTGAGTGGAGAGTGGGGTAGTGGCGTGGGTGAAGAAATGATGAAGGGGAGCGGAGTGCGGCGGCGAGTGGGGTCGTCGGTGAGTGGAGAGTGAGAGAGAGTGGGGAGGAGCGGATGGAAGATAAAGTGAGGAGGAGCGTGGAGTGGGGTAGGGAGGAGCGGGACAGAGAGGGGTGAGGGAGCGGGAGCGGAGGCGGAGAAGAAAGGGTTTTGAAGAGAGAGAGATGAGGGAGGCGGAGAAAAGGAAGAAAATGAAATGAAACCCTACCGGTTTCATTTCATGTTATGGGATGGACCGGGTCGAATAATATTTTGGGCTGGACCGGGTAGAATTAGGTAATGGGCTGGGTAGGGAAATAATGTGGGTTGGTTGAATTAATTAGAGTATGGGTTGATGATTTGGGTCATTTATTTGGCTGAAATTGTTGACCCTTCATCCTCTATTTAATTATTCTTGGGCTTCTAATTTAACAACTAGTACAATACATAGTATATGAAGACAATTAATAATTAATAAGTAAAAAATAAGGATTTAACAAAGTGTTGTTCTGTAATTAATTTAACGAGTCCAAACCCCAAAAATGAAACGATGACGAACATTTAAAATTTGTGATAAAGTAATGCTCGTAATGTTGAAAATAAAAGTAGCGAAAATAATAATTGTGAAATAAAAATAGAATAGTAAAAAATAATAAAGTATTTAGCTCGTCAGTAAATTTAGAAGCTCCAGTAAGTAAATATTAAAATAAAGGAGGGACAAAATTGGGTGTCAACAGATGCCCCTCTTCGACCGGAGACGATGTAAGAGTTTTCGGGTGAAGAAGTTGACGTAGTAGCCAATTTTGTTCCGACCAACAAAATACGGATTTGTAAGGAAATACGGTTTTAGAGAATTGGTGGAAAATATTATGAGGGTAGAAGGAATTATGGTCGAACCTGTGGAGAGAATATTATTTATGGATTTATAACTTTGCAAGGGTCGTGGATAGATGACGAGAATGGAACATACTCTTATAGCCTCCTAATTATACATGTGATGCGCAACACACCTATAAGTAGGACTCTACCAGACACGATGTAAATTCTGCAAAAATGCCCCAGTGTTGAGTTATGGAGACACTGGGATATAGAAAGGATACGAGATTGTGACAAGAGTTGATTGAGTAGAGTTTTAGCGGCAGATATAAAAGAAATTTTTGATAACCTACGTATCACATGTTTGTGGACGTAGGCGGAGTCGAGTTCGAGAGTAGATTAGTGACCTTTGCTTATGAGTTTGATATTCCTCTTCAGCATATTTTCCCCAGTTCACTGCGTAAGATAAAGTTCCACGTTGTGTTGCGTCTCCGCAGGTTGTACTTTCTGTCAAAACTGAAATTCATGTCAAAATTAGTAATAAAGTCTGGGATGAATTTGAAAGTGTAAAACTTATAAATAAATATAAAAAATGATAATAAATATGAGCGCGAGAGTGAGGATGAAGCCGTGTGGCTTATAATGAGGTCGTGTGTCCAAATGTTGTCTCTGGTTGTCTTCAGGGACTTGAATGAATGTGTGATATATACGCTGAGGATGTAATAATACCTCCAGTTGTATTTGGAGATTTTAATGATAGTAATAAGACATTCGGCTGTCTTCTGGGACTTGATGATAAATGATGTCTGCGGAATTTAAGGTAAAGTCGTTAAAGTAGGTAAAGTGGATGATAAAGTAAAGTAATAAAGTGGGAGTAAAGTAAGTGTATAGCCGTTTGGCTTATGCAGGTGAGGCTGTGTAGCCATGTGATGTCTCCGGTTGTTGTCGGGACTTGATGATATGACATCTCCAGTTGTCTTCGGAGATTTGATGAAGATTCCCGTACAGTCCGGGGTAAAGTTGTAAAGTGGATGATGTCTCCGGTTGTTTTCGGAGGCTTCAATGATAATTCCTGTAAAGTTCAGGGTAAAGTCATTAGAGTTGGTAAAGGGAATGATAAAGTTGAGAGTAAAGTCATAGTGTAGCCGTCTGGCTTATGCATATGAGGCTATATAGCCGAATGATGCCCCCGGTTGTCTTCGGAGACTTGATGATAATCCCTGCAAAGTTCAGAATAAAGTCGTTAAAGTTGGTAAAGTAAATGATAAAGTAATTGGTAAAGTCATAGTGTAGCCGTCTGGCTTATGCATATGAGACTGTATAGCCGAAAGATGCCCCCGGTTGTCTTCGGAGACTTAATGATGATCCCTGCAAAGTTCAGGATAAAGTCGTTAAAGTTGGTAAAGTAAATAATAAAGTAATTGGTAAAGTAAAGTGATGGTGTAGCCATTTGGCTAATGCGGAAGAGGCTGTATAGCCGAATGATGCCCCCGGTTGTCTTCAGAGACTTAATGATAATCCCTGCAAAGTTCAGGATAAAGTCGTTAAAGTTGGTAAAGTAAATGATAAAGTAATGGATAAAGTAGGGGGTAAAGTAAGAGTGTAGCCGTTCGGCTTGTGCAGAAGAGGCTGAATAGCCAAATGATGCCTCCGGTTGTCTTCGGAGATTTAATGTTGATTCCTGTAAAATTCAGGGTAAAGTGATTAAAGTAGGTAAAGTGAATGATAAAATAATTGATAAAGTATGGAGTAAAGTGATAGCATAGTCGTTTGGCTGATGATGTTGACGGTATCGTGACAGGCCAAACTAATGACACGAAATCCTGATTTAATTCGTCTTCAATCTCGACAACCTACAAAACAGGTATATTTGTTAATAAAGTCATAAAGTTATTGTGATAAAAATTAAAGATAGAGTTAGAAATAAAGTCGTTTGGATTTTGAGGCGAGGCCATTATGAGCCAGATGATGCTTTTCGATCGTGATTGATAGACTTGACTGCTGATCTCGCGGTCCTTTAATTCCTGCACTCAAAGAAAAATTCTTAGTTTGGGAGGGGGAAGTTGATTCGTGTTGATTCGAAGCTTGACGTTGTTGGCGCTCCATTCGTCTTGTTTGTTTGGATCTTGTGATCTCCGTTCAAGCTTTTGTAGATGAACAGTAGTGAAACAATTGAAAAAAAAAATCATTTGAAAGGTATGTATGTAAGTATATGTATAAGGAAATGTAACTATATGCATATAAGTTGTGAAATATATATATGTAAATGTATGTATGTAAGGAAAGATATATATGTAAATATATGTATGTAAGTTGTAAAATATTTCTGCCAACTTCAGATTGTGACACTTCTGAAACAATTGAAAAGTCATTTGTTTATACTATTTTCTGTCTGGTAGCCTTAATCTTGTCGATGTCTAACTCTTCTCTTGTCTAATCTTTCAAAATATGCCCCAGTTTTGGGTTCAGAAAGGTGTGCTAAATTTACTTTGTGGTGTGACCGAACCTTGTATAGGTTGCCTACGTATCCCACCAAAGGAATCAGGTCAGAACGTAGTTCGTAAGGTACATAGAAATGGTTTGAAATTTTCTTATAAAGGGACCGAACCCGATGTGGATTGCCTACGTATCCCACCAAGGGAATCAGGTCAGCGTAGTTCTGTTATGTAAATGGTAAAATGTTTGTTGGATTTATAACTAAATACGACTGTCCCGTATGTTGATAGCCTACGAATCTCGCCGAGGGAATCAGGCCATATGTAGTTTTCCTTGTATAAGGATTTTTGGATTCTTTGTTGTAATGCAACCGAACCCTATGTGGGCTGCCTACGTATCTCGCCGAGGGAATCAGGTCAGCGTAGTTCGTACGGTATTAAAGGAAAGGTTGCAAACTAGGTTGTCTAGCCTAATGTCGTACTTTGATTTCTTCTAGAATTGCTAGCTTATCGGCTATTTCGTTTTCTTTCAACTGGAATCTTGTTTTATCCTCTAAATTCTTTATTATTCTCTCGAGACGTATGTTATTCATTCGTTCATTTTATGTCATAATCATAGAGTTGGCAGTTTTGATAAATAAAGTAAAAAATAATAGATGATTAAGAAAAATCAGAAATGCATCCATAGATTTGTAATTAAGCTTCCAAAAGATGAAGCAAAGCAAACAAAAGTTTTGAGCATGATTCAAGCCTCAATTTAAAAAAAGCAAGTTCACTACATGTTCAAACTACCAAGACTCCTGGCGAATCAGGAACGGAGTACAAGTCCAATTCTTCAGAGTCTCTCCTAGTTCGGCACCTCGTGTGGTAGGTGTCTCGTTGTTGTGAGTAGTTGTAGCAGTAATCTTCATGTGTGTTTGCCTTTGGATTTTTCTCACGGGAGCGACAAAAGTTGATGACATGTCCCTTTCCATCCTTCCAATTGACGTAATAACTTCTTTCAAACTTTGGCATCTTTGTGAGCAGGTAAGGGATTGTTGACCACATTGGGCTTAGCTCCAGTGAGCTGGACTACTCCTTCCTTAATCAGGGCTTCGATTTTGTTTTTAAGCCCATAGCAATCTTCAGTGGCGTGCCCAGCAACTCCAGAATGGTATGCACAGCGCTTGGAACCATCAAACCATTTTGGGATAGAATCAGGAATTTTTCCTTCAATCGGTTGTATCACGCCTGCTGCTTTCATTCTTTCAAACTGTATACCTTTGGTATATTTGTATATATCATAGTATATTTATGATACTAAGGACTTTAAATATGATTTATGGGCGATGATAATGAATTTGGAATGAAACGACGCAAGTTAGAACGTTCGTCGTAACTTTTGGTGTTTTGAATGAAAATTGGAAAGTAATGAACTTTGAATAAGTTTGTATGTGGTTTGGAACTTGTTGGTGGTGTGTTTGGATAATTTTGAATGAGTGAATGAATGGACTAATGTGGAAATAGATTTGGAATCTTGAAGTTTGAATATAGAATTACCAACTTATGTAATAAGGTGCCATTTTGAAGTTAGTGTGTTTGATTGTGATTCGTATTGTGTATTGATGTTTGGGCTGTTGATGTTGTTATATTTTGAGCCGAGCTAAGTCTCGGGGGTGTTAG
The DNA here is from genome assembly GCF_019175385.1 of Lycium barbarum. NCBI lineage: Eukaryota > Viridiplantae > Streptophyta > Magnoliopsida > Solanales > Solanaceae > Lycium > Lycium barbarum. The sequence continues at coordinate 76,663,811 of NC_083344.1, forward strand.
ATTTATAGGGGAAGTGCTACCGAAATTTCGGTAGCCAAATATATCCCAAAGACTAAAATGTTAATTCTCATGAATAGTAACTGGTAAAAGTGACCATTTGCAGTTTCTGGACGAAACGGGAATTGCGATTTGAGGAGCGTAAGGCGCCAACCAGGTATGTAAAGCCTACCTATCATTCTTTTGGCATGTCCTAGACATACTAGGTTAAGATCGGCCCCTCGGGAATAATCCTACTCTTGGAAATCGAGGTTCAAGTTCGAGCACTATTCACTCAGCGCGATTGAACCCTCTTTGTCACATTTGGTTAAAAGAATGTTCGTACCTCCATAACTTGTGCTGTTGTGTCCGAAACTCTTCGAAACTTTTGTAGATGGCTCTATGGAGCCGAAAGTCTGTGATTTGTGTCCGCCACCTCAATTTGACTCGAGGTGGGCCCGCGAGCCCCGAGGCTCCCCTTATTCGGTTTGTTTGATTCGTTTGTGTCCGTTATGATCCGCAACCGTCTGTTTAGGACCCAAGGATGTGTTTGAAACTTCCTATGCCATTAATGTACGTTCTATACTTTGAATGATGTGAGATTTTCGGAAAATGACTTATGAACAGTTTTCTTGCGAATTTGGCAGTTTGGAACTTCGTAACTTTTATACGCATACTTTGATCAGTCTGATTCCTACTCCGATCCTTCGGGCGTCAGTATATACCTCTACGTAAACTATATGTTAAGTCCGACAAATTATTTTTGATATGCATATGATTTCTGCACTACTCTGTTCGTGCTGTCTGCTATGATTCCGTTCGTCGGTACCCGGGCCGACTTTGTGATCGTGCGCACTATAATATATTCGGGAGTTATGATGTGTTACGGTTTTCGAGGCCTCGCCATAGGGCCGGTTACCGTTTATGGAGTTATGATGTGATATGGCATTTGATACGTTCTGATGATATGATGTGTGTGTGATATGATGTGTCTGGAGATTGTACGGAGATTTGAAACCTTCTGGAGTTATGATGTGTTGTGGCACCAGCGTCGGGGGGTGACCACGTTCCTAAACCCTATACATGATTTGATTTGCATTTGTACGTTCGCCTCCCGCACAGGTTTGCTTTGTTTGCGATGTTGGTGTGTTGGTTCTTTCTGACTCCAGCTGTGTTTGTGATTTCTGTACCTTCTGCTTTACATACTCAGTACTTCTCCCGTACTGACCCCCGTTCCTTCGGGGGCTGTGTTTCATGCCCGCAGGTACAGAAGCTCGTTTGGGTGGTCCTCCAGTTTAGGCTACTCATTCTGCTGTGTTGGAGAGCTCCCCTTTGATCCGGAGCCTACTTTGGTACACATCTTTTGTTGTGTCTGTATTCTGTATATTTGGATGAGTGGGTACGGCGGGGCCCTGTCCCGTCCTATGTTCTTATGTTCTGTTTTGTCTAGAGGCCTGTAGTCAGATTTGTGGGTCGTGGGTCCGGTGTGTTTGCATGTGAGTCTGTTTTGCAATCTTAAGCGGCCCGTACGCTACTATGGCCAAGTCGGCCTCTGAGTTTGTATGTGTGTGTATGCATTTGGGGGCGATGTACATTCCGCCACCCCTCTGATGTGTGTGTGTGAAATTTGGCGATGTATATTCCGCCTCCTTTCTGATTTGTGATTTGTCTGATCTGTACGGGCGACTGCTTAGGATAAGTGTTCGGTAGATGTCTGATTACGATGATGAGTTCGAACAACGTACGTTGAGTTTGGACGAGTCTGATTACGATGGTCTGGGTGTGAGTTCGTTCGGGGTGTCCCAGAAGGACACCAGTCGCGGCCCACGGGGCTGGGTCGTGACAGAAGTGGTATCAGAGCAGTTTGTCCTCGGAATGTCTACAGGCCGTGTCTAGTAGAGTCTTGTTTATCGATGTGTTGTGCACCACATCTATAAACAGGAAGCTACAGGACCTCTAGGATGTTGTGTTACCCTTTCTTGGGATCTTAGATCGTGCGATAAAGCTATACTGTTAGGATGGTTCCTCCCAACGAATTGCTGTGTTCACAGCAAGGCTCCGAAAAGAGTGTTAGCGTCAGTATTTTGGGAAATTATTTCTGACCCTCTCCGTGCAGGTGATTGTAGGTTGATGAAAAATGAAGAGGACGGCGTCCGACGATGAGAATGGGGGTGCCAAGAAGGCCCCCAGGCTGTCACCGGGGCCGAGTAGGCAGGGCCCCAGTTACTCGATCGAGACGGATCCTTCGGAGGATTCCCCGGGGGATAGCTACGATACGGATCCGTCGGAGGACCCCTCTACGACTCCTCCAGAGTCCCCGATTCCTGGGGCGGAGGATCCCGTGGAGGATGGCTACAACACAGATATCTCGGAGGATCTAGTGATGACCCCTCCGGAGCTTCTTACCTCCGCGGAGGAGGATAGTGATGAGGCAGGCCCATCGGAGCATTCTTCTGGGATGACTCAGGAGGAGATTTTCAAATATGCGCCAGCTCTTATCGTTAGGGAGAACCCTGATAGCCCAGCCACCTCGGAGAGTGCTATGGATTTCTCCGGTTCTTGGCCTGGGTCGTCAGTGAGCCGGGATTTGTCTGATCGTCCGTATCCCTCCGATTCAGATGCGGGCGATAATGGAGACCGGATAGGCAGGGAGCAGATAGACGTGGATGATAGTGGACATACCTCTCACGGCAGCTCCCCAGGTCAGACCCGATATTGATTATTTATAAGTGTATGAGTTTTTAGAATTTTCTATATGTGTATGATATTCGCAAAACGTTGTCCTATGAAGACGACGGAAATTTAAAGGAATGAGAGACCGGGTGACCCAAGGCAAGGGCGACTAAATACCCCCACCATTCGAGTGATTTTGGAAATCCTGGATGAAGGTAAACAGGAAAACGCCTCCGATGCCGTTTGAGTTGGGCACGTGTGGTAAGTGTCGATGATGTTATAATTCCTATTTGAAGTCATCAGCCCTGCGTGGCTGCGTTACGACGTGATATGATGTGTATGTGTGTACATATGTGTTGGCCCTGTGAGGCGTGGTTGGTATTTCTGGTGTACAGGTTTCGGATAGTAAGAAATACAGAGGAAACTCAGCCCAATTTTTTCCAGAAATATAGAAGTAAATATGTAGACTAAGTACAAAAGGCCCCGCGATACTTATCGGGCTTTAGTTTTCTTCTGTCGGTGGCCAGAGAACACCTTACGGTGGCATTTCTATCGGATCACATCGACTATTTGGAGGCTTAAATTCGTGGGTTAGTTGTGATCATATGTATAGGTGTATGAAAGTGAATGTTGGAAATTCAGAAAGGCGACAAGGTAATGGTACGGCTTAGCCGAGAGTGGGACCCGCTACGAAAAATTTCCGAAAGATTTGCTAAGACCCCGTTTGGCCTAAAATTGCGTGACAAAGGTCGTGCAGGGCAATTGATGGAATTATATCAGCCCTAACGCATCAAAATGCGTGAAAGTTTCGGGGCTAAGCGTGCTCAAGCCAGAGCAATTCTAGGATGGGTGACCCCCTGGGAAGTAATGCAAAGTTCTTCATAAGTGGGAATATGATAAAAATAAATGGAAATTTGGGGTAACCAAGAGGTAAATAGAATGTGTGTGGAGTAATTAGTGCTCTTTCGGGAGTCGCGCGGAACGAGGCGGACTAAACGGGCAAAAAGAAAAAGGGTATAACACCGCTTGGGAAATTGAACGAACTTGAATAACAGCCAGAGATTTTCTCCAGTAAGGTCCGAATAAGTGTGTGTATGTGTACGTGTATGTGTATGTGTGTGTATGATTTTCATTCAGTGCCAGGTGGGTTGAGAGCCGAGCCCCGGCAACTAATGTTGTGATAAATGAAAGGTAAGCAGTGTGAATAAATAGAATCCTTGAAAGAATCGATACGTAAGACGCAAGGTAAATTGTGTGACGACTGATGAGTGAGTTTGCAAATAAAAAGGAATTTCTCATGAATTATTGGAGCCTTAATGTGAATGATGTGATCCTAAATTGACAATCTATCTGTGGTGCTTCCGCACTTCCAATTCCGATGAGGCTCTACCTGGTACGCCTCTATATTTCTGAGTTCGACTATGTTCCCGTCCGATGAACCTTTTGTGCGTTTGATTCTGGATCCGTTTCTGTCTGGCACACCTCTGTATGTCTGACTCTGGATATAAATCCGTCTGATATACTTCTGTGCGTTTGATTTTGACCGCGCGTGTGTTTGATACATTTCGGTTTGTCTGATCACGATTCGGTATGAAACAATTCTGTATATTTGCTTCTGATTTCGGGTTTGTTCGATATGATTCCGTACGTCTGGCTTTGATTGTGAATCTGTTTGGTATATCTTCGGGTGTCTGATTCTGCCTACGAATTCGTTTGATACGCCTTTGTACGTCTGACTCCGATCTCAGATGTGTCTGATATGCGTCCGCACTTTTGATGTTGACTACGAATCCGTCCGATATACTTATGCGCGTCCGGCTTAAGTTCTGAATCTGTTTGGCATGAAGTGTCTGATATGAAGTAAAGTGAGAGTACGACGATGTGGTAAGGAAACCCAGGAGTGTGATAAGAAAATGATATTGATTATGATGTCTGGGAAGCGTTCGTCCATTACAAGAATATAGCGTATGGTTCGGTGATTTCGTAGGGTATGAGGAAATGTATTATGAAGGCATGTGAATCGGTGACGTGAGAAATCTGCCCCTGCTATTGGTAGAGAAGATATGTCGGAGAAATCAATAAAGGACAACTATCAAGAGAACCCTCCCGGAGTAGTGCGACACCCATGAGGTCGATTCAACATTCGAGGACGAATGTTCTTAAGGGGGGGAGAATGTTATGTCCCGTATTTTCGTGTAAGTGAAAATTGAGAAATAATAAAGATTGTACCTTATGAAGAAATATTGTTAATTGTGGTGAATATGACGATGTTGGTTATGGAATCATTGATGTTAAGACATTGGGAAAGGCCGAGGGTAAATTTGGAATTTCGGAAATTAGTTTCGGGAATTGCAAAACGGGACTTTTAATGAGTTGGGCCAAGAAAGTGAAACAAGAAATGAGGCCCAAACAATTTGAAGGGGGGCCGGCCACTAGGTTGGCCCAAACCCAATTGTTTAATGTCATGTGCTATGCACATGACTTTCAATATTGGATATATATCACTTTGTAGCTAGTAATTATCTAGAACAAAGAAAAAAATTGAAGAACACCAAGCAAAAGGTGCTCTCGGCCGAAGGAGAGAAAAAAAAAAAAAAAAGAGAAAAATTTTCGTGCCTTGTTTCTAATCCAATCACCTAGTCTCTTTTGGAATAATTGATGAGTTCGAGGTGCTCTTCGTGGTGGTACAATTAGTTTGACGAGAGGACGACGTTTGCGGCGAATCGGAATTTAAAGAAAGAGGTAAGATTTCAATGTTTTTATGTTATGAAAGGGATACATATGTGTTAGTGATTGAATTAGCATGAAGATTTTGGAATGGTGTTGTGTTTGTGCATGGTGTGTGTGTGTATAAAGGGTGTGTTTGGCCGAAAGTGAGGGAGGTGAAAGGCCTAAGAATTTGAGCTTGTTTAGTTTGAATAATGTGTTGTTGTGATCTTTATGTCGTAAAGGATCGATTAAAGAATTGAGTTGGTGCTAGAAAATAATTTCGGACGTTATCGGAAAGTGTATACCTTTGGTATATTTGTATATATCATAGTATATTTATGATACTAAGGACTTTAAATATGATTTATGGGCAATGATAATGAATTTGGAATGAAACGACGCAAGTTAGAACGTTCGTCGTAACTTTTGGTGTTTTGAATGAAAATTGGAAAGTAATGAACTTTGAATAAGTTTGTATGTGGTTTGGAACTTGTTGGTGGTGTGTTTGGATAATTTTGAATGAGTGAATGAATGGACTAATGTGGAAATAGATTTGGAATCTTGAAGTTTGAATATAGAATTACCAACTTATGTAATAAGGTGCCATTTTGAAGTTAGTGTGTTTGATTGTGATTCGTATTGTGTATTGATGTTTGGGCTGTTGATGTTGTTATATTTTGAGCCGAGCTAAGTCTCGGGGGTGTTAGATTTATAGGGGAAGTGCTACCGAAATTTCGGTAGCCAAATATATCCCAAAGACTAAAATGTTAATTCTCATGAATAGTAACTGGTAAAAGTGACCATTTGCAGTTTCTGGACGAAACGGGAATTGCGATTTGAGGAGCGTAAGGCGCCAACCAGGTATGTAAAGCCTACCTATCATTCTTTTGGCATGTCCTAGACATACTAGGTTAAGATCGGCCCCTCGGGAATAATCCTACTCTTGGAAATCGAGGTTCAAGTTCGAGCACTATTCACTCAGCGCGATTGAACCCTCTTTGTCACATTTGGTTAAAAGAATGTTCGTACCTCCATAACTTGTGCTGTTGTGTCCGAAACTCTTCGAAACTTTTGTAGATGGCTCTATGGAGCCGAAAGTCTGTGATTTGTGTCCGCCACCTCAATTTGACTCGAGGTGGGCCCGCGAGCCCCGAGGCTCCCCTTATTCGGTTTGTTTGATTCGTTTGTGTCCGTTATGATCCGCAACCGTCTGTTTAGGACCCAAGGATGTGTTTGAAACTTCCTATGCCATTAATGTACGTTCTATACTTTGAATGATGTGAGATTTTCGGAAAATGACTTATGAACAGTTTTCTTGCGAATTTGGCAGTTTGGAACTTCGTAACTTTTATACGTATACTTTGATCAGTCTGATTCCTACTCCGATCCTTCGGGCGTCAGTATATACCTCTACGTAAACTATATGTTAAGTCCGACAAATTATTTTTGATATGCATATGATTTCTGCACTACTCTGTTCGTGCTGTCTGCTATGATTCCGTTCGTCGGTACCCGGGCCGACTTTGTGATCGTGCGCACTATAATATATTCGGGAGTTATGATGTGTTACGGTTTTCGAGGCCTCGCCATAGGGCCGGTTACCGTTTATGGAGTTATGATGTGATATGGCATTTGATACGTTCTGATGATATGATGTGTGTGTGATATGATGTGTCTGGAGATTGTACGGAGATTTGAAACCTTCTGGAGTTATGATGTGTTGTGGCACCAGCGTCGGGGGGTGACCACGTTCCTAAACCCTATACATGATTTGATTTGCATTTGTACGTTCGCCTCCCGCACAGGTTTGCTTTGTTTGCGATGTTGGTGTGTTGGTTCTTTCTGACTCCAGCTGTGTTTGTGATTTCTGTACCTTCTGCTTTACATACTCAGTACTTCTCCCGTACTGACCCCCGTTCCTTCGGGGGCTGTGTTTCATGCCCGCAGGTACAGAAGCTCGTTTGGGTGGTCCTCCAGTTTAGGCTACTCATTCTGCTGTGTTGGAGAGCTCCCCTTTGATCCGGAGCCTACTTTGGTACACATCTTTTGTTGTGTCTGTATTCTGTATATTTGGATGAGTGGGTACGGCGGGGCCCTGTCCCGTCCTATGTTCTTATGTTCGGTTTTGTCTAGAGGCCTGTAGTCAGATTTGTGGGTCGTGGGTCCGGTGTGTTTGCATGTGAGTCTGTTTTGCAATCTTAAGCGGCCCGTACGCTACTATGGCCAAGTCGGCCTCTGAGTTTGTATGTGTGTGTATGCATTTGGGGGCGATGTACATTCCGTCACCCCTCTGATGTGTGTGTGTGAAATTTGGCGATGTATATTCCGCCTCCTTTCTGATTTGTGATTTGTCTGATCTGTACGGGCGACTGCTTAGGATAAGTGTTCGGTAGATGTCTGATTACGATGATGAGTTCGAACAACGTACGTTGAGTTTGGACGAGTCTGATTACGATGGTCTGGGTGTGAGTTCGTTCGGGGTGTCCCAGAAGGACACCAGTCGCGGCCCACGGGGCTGGGTCGTGACAGAAGTGGTATCAGAGCAGTTTGTCCTCGGAATGTCTACAGGCCGTGTCTAGTAGAGTCTTGTTTATCGATGTGTTGTGCACCACATCTATAAACAGGAAGCTACAGGACCTCTAGGATGTTGTGTTACCCTTTCTTGGGATCTTAGATCGTGCGATAAAGCTATACTGTTAGGATGGTTCCTCCCAACGAATTGCTGTGTTCACAGCAAGGCTCCGAAAAGAGTGTTAGCGTCAGTATTTTGGGAAATTATTTCTGACCCTCTCCGTGCAGGTGATTGTAGGTTGATGAAAAATGAAGAGGACGGCGTCCGACGATGAGAATGGGGGTGCCAAGAAGGCCCCCAGGCTGTCACCGGGGCCGAGTAGGCAGGGCCCCAGTTACTCGATCGAGACGGATCCTTCGGAGGATTCCCCGGGGGATAGCTACGATACGGATCCGTCGGAGGACCCCTCTACGACTCCTCCAGAGTCCCCGATTCCTGGGGCGGAGGATCCCGTGGAGGATGGCTACAACACAGATATCTCGGAGGATCTAGTGATGACCCCTCCGGAGCTTCTTACCTCCGCGGAGGAGGATAGTGATGAGGCAGGCCCATCGGAGCATTCTTCTGGGATGACTCAGGAGGAGATTTTCAAATATGCGCCAGCTCTTATCGTTAGGGAGAACCCTGATAGCCCAGCCACCTCGGAGAGTGCTATGGATTTCTCCGGTTCTTGGCCTGGGTCGTCAGTGAGCCGGGATTTGTCTGATCGTCCGTATCCCTCCGATTCAGATGCGGGCGATAATGGAGACCGGATAGGCAGGGAGCAGATAGACGTGGATGATAGTGGACATACCTCTCACGGCAGCTCCCCAGGTCAGACCCGATATTGATTATTTATAAGTGTATGAGTTTTTAGAATTTTCTATATGTGTATGATATTCGCAAAACGTTGTCCTATGAAGACGACGGAAATTTAAAGGAATGAGAGACCGGGTGACCCAAGGCAAGGGCGACTAAATACCCCCACCATTCGAGTGATTTTGGAAATCCTGGATGAAGGTAAACAGGAAAACGCCTCCGATGCCGTTTGAGTTGGGCACGTGTGGTAAGTGTCGATGATGTTATAATTCCTATTTGAAGTCATCAGCCCTGCGTGGCTGCGTTACGACGTGATATGATGTGTATGTGTGTACATATGTGTTGGCCCTGTGAGGCGTGGTTGGTATTTCTGGTGTACAGGTTTCGGATAGTAAGAAATACAGAGGAAACTCAGCCCAATTTTTTCCAGAAATATAGAAGTAAATATGTAGACTAAGTACAAAAGGCCCCGCGATACTTATCGGGCTTTAGTTTTCTTCTGTCGGTGGCCAGAGAACACCTTACGGTGGCATTTCTATCGGATCACATCGACTATTTGGAGGCTTAAATTCGTGGGTTAGTTGTGATCATATGTATAGGTGTATGAAAGTGAATGTTGGAAATTCAGAAAGGCGACAAGGTAATGGTACGGCTTAGCCGAGAGTGGGACCCGCTACGAAAAATTTCCGAAAGATTTGCTAAGACCCCGTTTGGCCTAAAATTGCGTGACAAAGGTCGTGCAGGGCAATTGATGGAATTATATCAGCCCTAACGCATCAAAATGCGTGAAAGTTTCGGGGCTAAGCGTGCTCAAGCCAGAGCAATTCTGGGATGGGTGACCCCCTGGGAAGTAATGCAAAGTTCTTCATAAGTGGGAATATGATAAAAATAAATGGAAATTTGGGGTAACCAAGAGGTAAATAGAATGTGTGTGGAGTAATTAGTGCTCTTTCGGGAGTCGCGCGGAACGAGGCGGACTAAACGGGCAAAAAGAAAAAGGGTATAACACCGCTTGGGAAATTGAACGAACTTGAATAACAGCCAGAGATTTTCTCCAGTAAGGTCCGAATAAGTGTGTGTATGTGTACGTGTATGTGTATGTGTGTGTATGATTTTCATTCAGTGCCAGGTGGGTTGAGAGCCGAGCCCCGGCAACTAATGTTGTGATAAATGAAAGGTAAGCAGTGTGAATAAATAGAATCCTTGAAAGAATCGATACGTAAGACGCAAGGTAAATTGTGTGACGACTGATGAGTGAGTTTGCAAATAAAAAGGAAATTCTCATGAATTATTGGAGCCTTAATGTGAATGATGTGATCCTAAATTGACAATCTATCTGTGGTGCTTCCGCACTTCCAATTCCGATGAGGCTCTACCTGGTACGCCTCTATATTTCTGAGTTCGACTATGTTCCCGTCCGATGAACCTTTTGTGCGTTTGATTCTGGATCCGTTTCTGTCTGGCACACCTCTGTATGTCTGACTCTGGATATAAATCCGTCTGATATACTTCTGTGCGTTTGATTTTGACCGCGCGTGTGTTTGATACATTTCGGTTTGTCTGATCACGATTCGGTATGAAACAATTCTGTATATTTGCTTCTGATTTCGGGTTTGTTCGATATGATTCCGTACGTCTGGCTTTGATTGTGAATCTGTTTGGTATATCTTCGGGTGTCTGATTCTGCCTACGAATTCGTTTGATACGCCTTTGTACGTCTGACTCCGATCTCAGATGTGTCTGATATGCGTCCGCACTTTTGATGTTGACTACGAATCCGTCCGATATACTTATGCGCGTCCGGCTTAAGTTCTGAATCTGTTTGGCATGAAGTGTCTGATATGAAGTAAAGTGAGAGTACGACGATGTGGTAAGGAAACCCAGGAGTGTGATAAGAAAATGATATTGATTATGATGTCTGGGAAGCGTTCGTCCATTACAAGAATATAGCGTATGGTTCGGTGATTTCGTAGGGTATGAGGAAATGTATTATGAAGGCATGTGAATCGGTGACGTGAGAAATCTACCCCTGCTATTGGTAGAGAAGATATGTCGGAGAAATCAATAAAGGACAACTATCAAGAGAACCCTCCCGGAGTAGTGCGACACCCATGAGGTCGATTCAACATTCGAGGACGAATGTTCTTAAGGGGGGGAGAATGTTATGTCCCGTATTTTCGTGTAAGTGAAAATTGAGAAATAATAAAGATTGTACCTTATGAAGAAATATTGTTAATTGTGGTGAATATGACGATGTTGGTTATGGAATCATTGATGTTAAGACATTGGGAAAGGCCAAGGGTAAATTTGGAATTTCGGAAATTAGTTTCGGGAATTGCAAAACGGGACTTTTAATGAGTTGGGCCAAGAAAGTGAAACAAGAAATGAGGCCCAAACAATTTGAAGGGGGGCCGGCCACTAGGTTGGCCCAAACCCAATTGTTTAATGTCATGTGCTATGCACATGACTTTCAATATTGGATATATATCACTTTGTAGCTAGTAATTATCTAGAACAAAGAAAAAAATTGAAGAACACCAAGCAAAAGGTGCTCTCGGCCGAAGGAGAGAAAAAAAAAAAAAAGAGAAAAATTTTCGTGCCTTGTTTCTAATCCAATCACCTAGTCTCTTTTGGAATAATTGATGAGTTCGAGGTGCTCTTCGTGGTGGTACAATTAGTTTGACGAGAGGACGACGTTTGCGGCGAATCGGAATTTAAAGAAAGAGGTAAGATTTCAATGTTTTTATGTTATGAAAGGGATACATATGTGTTAGTGATTGAATTAGCATGAAGATTTTGGAATGGTGTTGTGTTTGTGCATGGTGTGTGTGTGTATAAAGGGTGTGTTTGGCCGAAAGTGAGGGAGGTGAAAGGCCTAAGAATTTGAGCTTGTTTAGTTTGAATAATGTGTTGTTGTGATCTTTATGTCGTAAAGGATCGATTAAAGAATTGAGTTGGTGCTAGAAAATAATTTCGGACGTTATCGGAAAGTGTATACCTTTGGTATATTTGTATATATCATAGTATATTTATGATACTAAGGACTTTAAATATGATTTATGGGCGATGATAATGAATTTGGAATGAAACGACGCAAGTTAGAACGTTCGTCGTAACTTTTGGTGTTTTGAATGAAAATTGGAAAGTAATGAACTTTGAATAAGTTTGTATGTGGTTTGGAACTTGTTGGTGGTGTGTTTGGATAATTTTGAATGAGTGAATGCATGGACTAATGTGGAAATAGATTTGGAATCTTGAAGTTTGAATATAGAATTACCAACTTATGTAATAAGGTGCCATTTTGAAGTTAGTGTGTTTGATTGTGATTCGTATTGTGTATTGATGTTTGGGCTGTTGATGTTGTTATATTTTGAGCCGAGCTAAGTCTCGGGGGTGTTAGATTTATAGGGGAAGTGCTACCGAAATTTCGGTAGCCAAATATATCCCAAAGACTAAAATGTTAATTCTCATGAATAGTAACTGGTAAAAGTGACCATTTGCAGTTTCTGGACGAAACGGGAATTGCGATTTGAGGAGCGTAAGGCGCCAACCAGGTATGTAAAGCCTACCTATCATTCTTTTGGCATGTCCTAGACATACTAGGTTAAGATCGGCCCCTCGGGAATAATCCTACTCTTGGAAATCGAGGTTCAAGTTCGAGCACTATTCACTCAGCGCGATTGAACCCTCTTTGTCACATTTGGTTAAAAGAATGTTCGTACCTCCATAACTTGTGCTGTTGTGTCCGAAACTCTTCGAAACTTTTGTAGATGGCTCTATGGAGCCGAAAGTCTGTGATTTGTGTCCGCCACCTCAATTTGACTCGAGGTGGGCCCGCGAGCCCCGAGGCTCCCCTTATTCGGTTTGTTTGATTCGTTTGTGTCCGTTATGATCCGCAACCGTCTGTTTAGGACCCAAGGATGTGTTTGAAACTTCCTATGCCATTAATGTACGTTCTATACTTTGAATGATGTGAGATTTTCGGAAAATGACTTATGAACAGTTTTCTTGCGAATTTGGCAGTTTGGAACTTCGTAACTTTTATACGCATACTTTGATCAGTCTGATTCCTACTCCGATCCTTCGGGCGTCAGTATATACCTCTACGTAAACTATATGTTAAGTCCGACAAATTATTTTTGATATGCATATGATTTCTGCACTACTCTGTTCGTGCTGTCTGCTATGATTCCGTTCGTCGGTACCCGGGCCGACTTTGTGATCGTGCGCACTATAATATATTCGGGAGTTATGATGTGTTACGGTTTTCGAGGCCTCGCCATAGGGCCGGTTACCGTTTATGGAGTTATGATGTGATATGGCATTTGATACGTTCTGATGATATGATGTGTGTGTGATATGATGTGTCTGGAGATTGTACGGAGATTTGAAACCTTCTGGAGTTATGATGTGTTGTGGCACCAGCGTCGGGGGGTGACCACGTTCCTAAACCCTATACATGATTTGATTTGCATTTGTACGTTCGCCTCCCGCACAGGTTTGCTTTGTTTGCGATGTTGGTGTGTTGGTTCTTTCTGACTCCAGCTGTGTTTGTGATTTCTGTACCTTCTGCTTTACATACTCAGTACTTCTCCCGTACTGACCCCCGTTCCTTCGGGGGCTGTGTTTCATGCCCGCAGGTACAGAAGCTCGTTTGGGTGGTCCTCCAGTTTAGGCTACTCATTCTGCTGTGTTGGAGAGCTCCCCTTTGATCCGGAGCCTACTTTGGTACACATCTTTTGTTGTGTCTGTATTCTGTATATTTGGATGAGTGGGTACGGCGGGGCCCTGTCCCGTCCTATGTTCTTATGTTCTGTTTTGTCTAGAGGCCTGTAGTCAGATTTGTGGGTCGTGGGTCCGGTGTGTTTGCATGTGAGTCTGTTTTGCAATCTTAAGCGGCCCGTACGCTACTATGGCCAAGTCGGCCTCTGAGTTTGTATGTGTGTGTATGCATTTGGGGGCGATGTACATTCCGCCACCCCTCTGATGTGTGTGTGTGAAATTTGGCGATGTATATTCCGCCTCCTTTCTGATTTGTGATTTGTCTGATCTGTACGGGCGACTGCTTAGGATAAGTGTTCGGTAGATGTCTGATTACGATGATGAGTTCGAATAACGTACATTGAGTTTGGACGAGTCTGATTACGATGGTCTGGGTGTGAGTTCGTTCGGGGTGTCCCAGAAGGACACCAGTCGCGGCCCACGGGGCTGGGTCGTGACACAAACAATTGAGCCAAGGGTTCAGCGAACCGAGTGTAATTACAGGTGTTTTTGGTGTCAGGGTTTGGACGGCTTCTGGGTGTAGCATGTGTTTGATTTTGATAAGTGGGAGCTTGAACTGATTGGTATGGATGTGGGTTTGGATGTGGAGGTGCTCGGGGTTGGTAGTAATTTGCTTGGGCGTTGTAGACAGAGTAAGGAGATAGTGGAGCTTGGTAGGGTTCAGTGTAGTGGTAAGGGTAGAAAGGTTGTTGTGGATGGTTAAAGTATGTAATGGCTTGGCTCGGCTCATGCCCATGGACGTTCATGCCTGCAGCGACATCTTCCTTCTTCTTTTTAACCCCGCCAATAGAACCAGATTGAATAGCTTTGTTTATTGCTTGTAAAGCAATAAGATCCTGAATTTTGCCCGATTTGATTCCTTCTTCTAAGGCTTCTCCCATTCGGACAACTTCTATGAATTTATGTCCCATCATACCTATCATTTTCTCATAAAATACGCCAACCTGGCATTCAATGAAGGTAGCAGTCATTTCTCTATCATTCATCGGAGGTTGAACCCTGGCCGCTTCTGACCTCCAGCGTGACGCATACTCGCGGAATGTATCAGTTGACTTCTTGGTTAACTTAGTCATGTAGACTCTATCTGGCGTGATATCAGTGTTAAAACTGAATCTGTCCATAAAGTCTTGCGCCATGTCACTCCAACCACGCCATTTACGGATGTCCTGTTGTGTATACCAAGTAAGAGTCTCACCAGATAAGCTTCTTATGAAGAGCTTCATCCTTATGTTCTGGTCTCTACCTACTCCAACCAGTTTGTCACAATAGGCCCTTAAGTGTGTATGGGGGTCGCCTGTTCCATTGAATGTATCAAATTTCGGTGGCTTGTAGCCTACGGGCAAATCGACGTCAGGCTGAACACACAGATCTTCGTATTCTACACTTTTGCTTCCCCTGGCGACTTGAAGGTTTCTCATCGCTTCTTTGAGACTGTGGATCTCTTTTAGCAATATGTTATCTGCCCCTGCTTTTGCATCTTTTTCCATTTCCTCGTATTGATCCACCTCGGGTTGGAACCTGACCGTTACTGGGTTGGTAAAGGTTTGTGTTTCTGCGGCATATACCGGAGGCACATACTGTGTATTTGGAGTGACAAAATGTGCCCCTTGTAGATGCTGGGTTGGATAAGTTTGGACGGTGGGAGTGTTTTGGACAGGAGGTGGTGCGTTATAAATGGTGTTTGTAGGTGGTTGATTTGGTGGGTTTAGAGGAGTAGTTGTAGGTGGTGGATTAGTGTTGGTGGATAAAGGAACATAGGGAGTGTGAACTAGCGATTGACTTGGTAGGTTGACGGGTGGTGGATTAGGAGTAGCATAGGTAGTGTAGGTGGGTGGTTGACTTTGTGGAGGGGTATAGACGGATGATGGATTTGGTGGATTTGCAGGGGTGATTGGAAGTAAGTTGTTGTTGGTAGGTGCCTTGTTTTGTGGAGGAAAATGTTCAGGAACTGGAGATTCGAGTGATGGAAAACGAGGTGGGTTTGGTGCAATATTTCTAGGTTCAGGGGGTGGACTTTGGAGTGTGATGGATAAATTGGTCAAGTCCCTAACCCGATTTAGTTCTCCACGTAGATTCTCAATTTCCTGAGTCAGGCGGGCGATATGTTCATCATGTTGAATAGTAGTTCTGTATTCGGAAGTCTCGGGGGGATCGCTAGAGATTACGATGTTTTCCGCACCAGTTGAAATAGGTGCGGCCGGATCATACATAGTAATTTCATTTCCTTGAACAGCCCAACTACGTTCAGGTAACGATGACGTTTTTGATCTTGTGATGTAAGGATGGTCGGCCATCGAGTGTCAACACGAATCAACTCTTTGGGAATAAACATAGGAATAAACATAAAGTGCAAATGATGTCAGTGTCATTAACCTATCTAGGTAAAGTCATGATCACGTAGAGTCAAATAAGTCAGGTAGCAAATAATTTGTCAAATAAAGTCAAACAAATTGTCAAACAAATGTAAACGATTATATCAAACAATAATAACGCTTCCTAATATGCATGTGACCTCTTTGTGCCAGAGGTAGGCCTAACGTTTGTTTGAAGGGTAAAGTGTGCCATAATACGTCATCCCGTTGCTTTGAATAATTAAACAAATTCAGCGGGTTCACGACCCCAAGCGACACTAATCATACTTTATGTGCATGTTTGAAGTATAATTGTGCCTAAATATGGACTATTTGCTTTAACTAATTAAACTTTAGGGGGAGGGAATGACTAACGTTTCTATGACAGGTATGGACTTCACATTAAAGTACGTCCGTGATCAACAAATGACGAAGACCAAAGACATCACAAAATGGAGCTAGACGTGGCATCTACTTTACTTAGATTAGAAAACATTTTATATTGTAATAACTATTACACTACTTTTGTACTTTATTTGGGGAAATAGAATTTGTTTAATTAATCAAAGCAACAAGATGACGTATTATGGCACACTTTACCCTTCAAACAAACGTTAGGCCTACCTCTGGCACAAAGAGGTCACATGCATATTAGGACGCGTTATTATTGTTTGATATAATCGTTTACATTTGTTTGACAATTTGTTTGACTTTATTTGACAAATTATTTGCTACATGACTTATTTGACTCTACGTGATCATGACTTTACCTAGATAGGTTAATGACACTGACATCATTTGCACTTTATGTTTCTTTTTATGTTTATTCCCAAAGAGTTGATTGTGCACTTTACGGACGTACTTTAATGTGAAGTCCATACCTGTCATAGAAACGTTAGTCATTCCCTCCCCCTAAAGTTTAATTAGTTAAAGCAAATAGTCCATATTTAGGCACAGTTATCCTTCAAACATGCACATAAAGTATGATTAGTGTCGCTTGGGGTCGTGAACCCGCTTGGACGTTTGGGTAAAGTTGTCTAATGGGTTTAATACACCAAGGGTATTAAACCTCCTAGGTCATGAAATGTATGCTCTTAATAAAGGGTGTTGGTTTAGCTCTATCCTAGATTGACTAAGAGTGGGTTTACTAGACGCAAGGTTCCCGAGCGGACTACTCGAGTGAGAAGGCTACGCGGTCTCCGTTATTCGGACACCCCGCGCATACGCCAACTCTCCTAAAATTTGGATTCTACGAAGAAACTTGCGGGTGCGCTAAGCACACCTCGCGTGTACGTGTGATAGTGTGAATTTCCATAAGTGGAAGAAATATGAACGAAATGACAATTTATCAAAGCAGTAACACTTAGACAGTTTATATCAAACAACAATTAATCACGCAAACAATTTATAGCATGTAAAACAGTTTAGGCAAAATAGAGTAACTAAGTTAGCACACAAAGCATAATTAAATCTAAGTCTGTTATGGTTAGAATCTAGGTAGAGTCCCCAGCAGAGTCGCCAAGCTGTCATACCCCATTTTAACCGGGTTAAATTAGAGTACGACATATTGGAGATTCCTATTTTTGTTTATTTTAAGGAGTCGCCACCTAATTATTTATGGTGAATTAGGACACCTAAAGTTTATTAAAGTTATGTTTAAAGTTAGCTCTGTTTAAGGTCTGCGAAACTTAAGATCCTAGGTAAGGGTTCAATTAGTCTAAAGGGAAGGTATTAGGCATCCTTTAAGACCCATTAACAATGGTTAACCGACCGGACTAAATTTAATTAGGCTAAGTGTAAATGTAATATTATAGAAAGAAAAATGATTTTTGTGAGTATTGATTGATAAAGTTGTTTAAAGTAAAATTGATAGAAAATAGTAATTGCATAAAAGAGTTTAGTTAAAATAAACTAAAAGAAGCGGAACCTGTAATGTTTACATGTATTTTGAAGAAAAAAAAGTGAGTTATGCTGACTCGCAGATTAAAAAGAGTTAATGTAAGATTAACATTAAATAATTTTTAAATATTTCATAGAAAGACTATTAGTTTAATGTATATTGTGCGAAAGTTGTTTTAAACAAATGTGTATTTCAAGTGTTGGAAAGGAACTAAAGTGAAAGAGTTATCCATTAATTCCCCAAATGAACTAACATTAGTGTAAAATTTATGGAGTTTCAAATTTTCTAAGATAGTAAGAGTGAATCTTGATTCTTTTAACTCAAAATATGTAGTCATACTACTTTTGAAAAATCAATTATTCTAAAAATAAATATTGTAAATACTATGAATACTTTAAACATCAATAGAAGGGAATGAAGCTTGCAACATTAATTATGGGTTTCCTTTTTTAATTAACTACCCATTATTTCTAACACTATCTATGCTAATTCTCATATGATTCGTCTAAGCTAAGTAGAAAATAAGAATAAGATGAAGTGTTAGTCAAAACAATACAAAGTTAAATACAATAAAGTAAAATAGGAGTGCAAAATATATATATGTAAATAATGATATGGCGGCTCAGCCCATTTTTTAAGCTGCTGCTGCTGTTAGCTGCCACTGTGATGGGCCTCGGCCAGATTTTTTTTTTTTTTTTGCTACGGATGGGCTGATATGATGGAGATCATGTTGGGCTTTTAGCCCAACGCCAAATGTGGAGGAAAACGAGTCCCTCGGACTCATACGCGGTAATCATGCATAAGAAAACGAAAGAAAAGGATTAGTATACGAACAATAAACAAGTTTAAACATGCGCAATATAACGCAAAAATGAAGTAGTAGATTATGTATATACTATGTATATTATGGTATATCTTAGGTGTACACATTCATAAAGATGTATAGAAGGCTAATATTGAAAAGTTTTCGCCCTCATCTTGAAATGGAAGGTTTACATGTTTTAAAACACACTGATTAAACCTGCTGAGAATAGAGTAGCGTTTAAATAAGTCCTTTTTCACACACAGAACTTGAAATGAGTCATGTGACAGTTAGCATGTGTCCAGGAAGTTAATCCGAGGAGATAAACAGGTAGTCATTTAGGGTCATGAAAAACGAAAGAGGCATGTACAGCATAGTCAGGTGAGGCACAAAAGGGCAAATTCTCGCCATACGACACTCCAAAGAAACTAGCAGGATTCCCAAATAATTTACCAAATCCACAGTTGCTAAATTCAGGATTTCTCAAACCTTTCATGCATACCATTTTACTTTGGAACTCAAGATATTGAACCATCAATAGAATGCAAATCCTTTAACTTAGAACAGACATCAGGGGTACATTAAAGGTCTGGTTCACTAGGTTTATTTCGAGGTAATTTTTTTTTTTTTTGCAAGGCCATACATAACCATAATCATGCAATATCAAAGCAGGTGTAAAGGGTAACAGCATATGCACATAAATTCCTGGCCTTCCTCATCATTTACATGCCAAACAAAACGACATCTACCAAATGAGCTAAGCTAATCATACGAACACAAAAAATAGAAATTAAATACCAAACGAGACGAAATGGATGTCTGAAACTAACTCTCTTTTCACGTAGGCTCTTATAGGAAATTCTTTTTACTGAACTGAAATCAGACAACATTCAGGTTTATTCGTTCCCATAAAGTTTACACATCAGTTCCAGCTTAACAGACACGAACAGAAGCGAACAAACATACATGCAATGAAATAAACATACAGAATCACATCTAGATCATACGGCACATGACTAAATATTTCGTCAACAGGTGACTTCAAACAACATTATAAGATTCAACAGAGTACTAACACGATACCTAAGATATACGCACCATGGTGTGTATACCAGACGTATATCGAATGTATACCTTCTTCTTGCCTTGATAGCCCACTGTATATCCTATGTATATTCGATTTTAAATAGATTCTAAGTCTTGGAAATTCAGTCTAAACCTCCAAACTGCAGTATACGTCTTTCGAATTTTTTTAGCAATCAATATTCTATCCTAACAGCTCCCAAACATCAAACAAATAACATGACGACAAAGAAACTACATAACTAGAAAATAGCAGAATCAGCTAACAATTTAACTAGAAGCAGAAACTAAAGATTATAAGTAATAAATGTATCGAGTTTTACCTGTTTTGTGCGCAATGAACTGAGGCGTCGATGGCGTCGAATCTACTCTCTCGTTATGAATAGACCCGAACCTTGAGCCAAATGAATTCGAATGAAAGTATTGAGGATTTTTGCGAACTAAAGTTTCGTATTCTTTCTTTTTCGATGAATCGAATCAGATGCCAAAACTAGAGAGTAGGGATTCGTCTCCTTTTCTTTTTTTTTCAAAATCGGTTCCCCCCACGGCTAAGGTTCACCGGAAAGGAAACAAGTTTTGAAAAATAGTTGGGTATTTTTGGGAAACGCTGAAAAATTCCTTATCAAATCAGTATGAAATTAGTTGTAAGTTACAGACCAAAAATTTCCTTTTTTCAACAAAAAATGTTCTTCTGTTTTAAAGAGGGTTAAAGACCAAAAAACAAAAATCAAACTTTGTCACAAGTCCCTCTTCCCCAATCCGTGTCCCTAAACACTGAATCAATTCCCCAAAATCTGAAAATCGATCCCCTCTTCAACTGAATAATTCTTGTACCTTTATAGAGTGAAGGAGAGAGAGGAGCGTGTGAGAGCGGCGGTGAGTGGAGAGTGGGGTAGTGGCGTGGGTGAAGAAATGATGAAGGGGAGCGGAGTGCGGCGGCGAGTGGGGTCGTCGGTGAGTGG
The DNA here is from genome assembly GCF_019175385.1 of Lycium barbarum. NCBI lineage: Eukaryota > Viridiplantae > Streptophyta > Magnoliopsida > Solanales > Solanaceae > Lycium > Lycium barbarum. The sequence continues at coordinate 76,684,419 of NC_083344.1, forward strand.
AGAGTGAGAGAGAGTGGGGAGGAGCGGATGGAAGAGAAAGTGAGGAGGAGCGTGGAGTGGGGTAGGGAGGAGCGGGACAGAGAGGGATGAGGGAGCGGGAGCGGAGGCGGAGAAGAAAGGGTTTTGAAGAGAGAGAGAGATGAGGGAGGCGGAGAAAAGGAAGAAAATGAAATGAAACCCTACCGGTTTCATTTCATGTTATGGGATGGACCGGGTCGAATAATATTTTGGGCTGGACCGGGTAGAATTAGGTAATGGGCTGGGTAGGGAAATAATGTGGGTTGGTTGAATTAATTAGAGTATGGGTTGATGATTTGGGTCATTTATTTGGCTGAAATTGTTGACCCTTCATCCTCTATTTAATTATTCTTGGGCTTCTAATTTAACAACTAGTACAATACATAGTATATGAAGACAATTAATAATTAATATGTAAAAAAATAAGGATTTAACAAAGTGTTGTTCTGTAATTAATTTAACGAGTCCAAACCCCAAAAATGAAACGATGACGAACATTTAAAATTTGTGATAAAGTAATGCTCGTAATGTTGAAAATAAAAGTAGCGAAAATAATAATTGTGAAATAAAAATAGAATAGTAAAAAAAAATAAAGTATGTAGCTCGTCAGTAAATTTAGAAGCTCCAGTAAGTAAATATTAAAATAAAGGAGGGACAAAATTGGGTGTCAACAATATGCATATTTAGGGAGGAAATGGTTTTTAGGGTATACGGGTTGGGTCCGTATGAGTTTGGCTGAAAAAAATAAATCCGGGTCGGGTTGGGTTATTTTAGTAGGTAAATAATTATTTGAGGGAAAAATAATTTTGAAGGTCTGGGATGATGCCACGTGACAGCCGTTTGACATAAGGGTATGATTGATCTCATAGTATAACTGTAAGGGTATAATTGGCCCTATAGTATAACGAAGGGTATGGATGAACTATTTCTCAAAGTTCAGGGGTAATTTTGGCCCTTTTCCGTTCTTTTATTCAGTTATCACTACTTTTTGCAACTTTTTTCTTATTTAAATTTTTTTAAATAAAGCATGACGTAGTAAAAAAAAAAAAAGGATAAATAAAGTAATTGAAAGCTCCTATTTTAGCCAACTCTATATATGAAAGAAATAAATGAAATATAAACTAGAATTAAACTACAATTTCGACTATATGGAATCTTCTCTTTCCTTTCTTTTTCTTGTAATTTTTCTCTTTCTATTTCTTTTTCCTGTTTGTTTGATTTTCTTTTTCCTTCCGTTACCCCACATGTTGATTACGCTTTATGCCTATACATAATTTTCGTTTGATCTCCTCCTAATTTTATGCAAAAATTTCTAAAAGTCAGTTTCTTAAAATAATCTCATCATTATCTCATATAAATTCGAAGTGCTTCAATAAGAAATGGAAGAGGCAGCAAGACAAAATTACACTCACACAAGACTTCATGTTGCAAAAGTATATCAAATTGGATGTAGCTTCTAATCTAAACTTTTACAAAACTTCTGTCGATGTTTCTCATCTTCTTTGTGTTAGAAAAATAATATTTTTATCTAATATCTCAAAAATAATAGGACTATTTCTAATGTTTTTATTGGCTTTAATACAAAAGACTTAATTATACTTTATTAGCCTTAATGGTAGCATTTCATAATGGAAAACATTTGTCCGTTGCCAAACGGCTTATAAATTAAATATGGTCATTTGACAAATTGCTTTATGGTCTTTTATGGTCTTTATTATTCTTAAATATATGTATGGCATTAATGCCTGACTCTGCATATTTAGTAGTCCAACACGTGACTTTTATTCTGAACACACCCCTTGATCTTATGGTTTATACCACTTTCTGAAAGGTTTTACCATTTTGCAATTCGTCTTTTCTTCAGATATTAGAAGCTCTAAGTTGATATATATCATACATTATCGGTTCATCTTGGAGGTGTGAAAAAAGTACTTCTTCTCATTATGTATTGTTGGGTTTTTATGAGATAAATCTTTGTTAGATTCTGCCTCCTAGTTTTGTACTAGAAGAGCTTGTTGAATCCTGGGGGATACACCCATACTGGGTGAAATATCCTTAAGGACAGTGCCATTGGCATGCCTCAAGCTACGAAGAATTCTCTACAATTGTTCGTGATCAAGCATTTTCCTCAAGTGTAAAAGAAGTTTATATAAGTGTTTATGATGAAGAAAAGTCCCTACACGTGTTCGTGTTGAAGTATTTTCCGTAAGATTTCGAACACTTTGTGCTTCATCCCGTGATATGATATTTTAAACCCGTTACCAAAAGTCTTTTGATTCCTTTTGTTTTTTTCCATGTGATTGATGTCCGGTGACTTGAAAAATGAAGGAAGAGTTAATATGGTATGGTAATGATTCCTTAAAAATTTCAAAATGACTTGGATTGTTAATGCATGTCTTGGTTTCCAAATTTTGATCATCACTGTATCTGATCTATTTCGATAATACCTATGCACAAGGTTTAGATTTGGCATGTGAAAAAGTGAGATGGTGAATTCATATGTTGTTTCTGTTTATATAGATGTGTTTGGAATTTAGTGGTGAAAATACTTTCAAGTTCTGCAATTATTAGTGATGCTTGCATGTATAAAGTTGTAACTGAAATTTTACACTAAAAGATGAAAATTAATTTCATAATTGAAACGTTGTGTAAGGGATTTAAAGGAGAGGTAATCATATCATATCATATATATTTATATTATACTAAAAGTGATAAGCTCCAACCTTCAAAGTTGGATTACCGTTTTACCGTGTTGTAAATTAAAATGTAACAAAACATAAACATCTTAGATACATTTTACAAAAGATAAAAAGAACCGTTAAATTAGAAAAATATAAACGTGGACCCGTTGAAATGCTCTGCTTTTATTTAGTCCTTTGGATTCTTCACAGATGAAGCATGTAAGCTTGAGCATTTATTTTTCATACATTTAAAAACTTAACATTTCTAATGTAATGAATTAGCAATTATAATGGAAAAAATGTTACTATCATATTAGTAGGGAAAATTAGCTCATTTGCCGAAGAAACTTGCAGATATATATTGTTAATAAGTGATCTCATCCGTTAAAGAAAATCTTCAAACACTCAATTAATTTTTGATTAACTATTATAAAATTACGTGAGTAAACATTCATTCTTGCAATCTAGAATGATATATAACTGCTTATTTATTGTAAATATTGATGTAAGTCATACAAAACGTCATTTTAAAATCTATATGATGAAGAAGTAAAAAGTTGAAAGCAGCCCAAAGTCTCTTCTCCTCCTCCATTTCCCAAATTGTTTTCAATGTCTCTTTCATATTCAAGGTATTTGAACGATCTAGAAAATATACATGGAGTGCAGAGGTCCAGCAATGAAGGTTATGAGCCCAATCTTAAGAGATCAGAAAGAAAATCTCTTTCAATGTTAAAGTAGGATTTTAGTTTTTTTGACTCTGCTAATTTTAATTTTTACTGTATATATCTCAGAATTCTATCATTGCTTAGTGGCAGGTGGAAATTTGTTTTGTAAAGATGGCCGGATAAGCTTTTCAGTATATATTTATTGTATTATTCATTTGAACAAAAAATGCACTGAAAGGTATAAAATTTCGTATTACTAATATAAATGATTCTTTTTCTCTTCTATTGTCGTTTTATAGAAGTCCAACCACTGCAAAAGTTCATCTAAATCGATTTTTTCGTTTTATGTTTAATGTTATGTTTCAGTTTAATTTGTGTGTGTATAGGGTAAAAACTGAGATGACACGTGGCGAGGTCTGGTGTTGACATGTGGCAAGCAGAATTGGCTATGGGTGTGATTTAGTCGAAGACCTGGAGGAAGCCGTTTCATGTGCGATCGAAGCAATGGGTCTAGATGAATTGTCACGGAGTAGTTATGAGTGTTAGGCGTAACATATCCGGTCCAGATATGCAGCCAAACGTTATGCATTTTCAATTAAAAAGCATTTATTGAACATTATTGTACATTATGAGGGAGCGATTCACAGTCTTTGGCTCTTGAATTGATACCTATAAAAGAAGCCCAACATCAGTGTTAGAGATTAATAATTTACACATTACGCAATCCACAAAATATAAGCTTGTTCACTTATTTTAGCTTCGGTTTATACTTTGTTCTTTAAGGCTTGAAGTAGATCCGAAGACATTCTCATTAAGAGATTCCTCCGAGCTCAAGCTACCCAGGCTAATTCTATTATATCATTACTTTCTATTAACTTGATGTCACTCTTTATTATTCTTTACATTATTATCACTGTTCATACAAATCAATCCACGTATCCTTTAAACCACTAAACAAATTCAATTGTACCTTTTGAGAGTAAATAATTTGGCGCCCACCGTGGGGCTAAGGATAATTGTAGCATTGCTTTGTTACTTTCAGTACTTCACTAATCACTTCTATGTTTGTGAAATCAGGTGAAAACTTAGGAACATGGCAGCCACTAGAGATCAAACCGACACCAATAACAATGAGTTGTTGAACAACACACTTGCTCTGGAGATCGATCCAGCTACTGGAGAAGTTCGAGCAAGGAATGAACATGTGGCTTTGCCTCGAGGTTCTAGGCGCACGGGTGATGATCATATCCCAAAGGCGAAGTAAGAGTCGTCAGGTTAGACTTGGGAAAAATATTTGACAAGCTGGATAAACAACAGAAAGCAATAACGGATCTACATGAAAAAGATGATTCTGGTGCAGGCATGGTAAATGGAAATACGATGGCTAGGGAAGAAGACGACGGAGAAGGTAGTAGGAATGGTTTCGAAAACAATGACGCACTGAAAATTATGAAAAGTACCTTCAAGCCCTATCCCAGATCAATAGGTCACAATCGGTTTCAAGATAATCCAAAAAGGAGTGCTAATTCCGAATTAAGATCTTTTGGGGACATGTATCAACCTTTTGGTCCGTCAGAAAGGTCGCATGCTAGATCGGAATGAGGTCGCAACAGTCAATAATTTCTAGCATCAGAGAAACCCAAGTTTGACAGGCGGAATGATCGAAATCAAAGTAGCAGAGGTTTGCAGGTTAAAGTAGGAGCAGGCGAATCAACATCAAATAATGCTGAAAATCCAAGATTATCCGAATATAACTTTAATATTGATGTGGCTGGGTTGGTGGCAGCAATTGGTCAAATCAAAGATACAAGATGGTCAAAACCTATCCGATCATATCCAAGTCAAAGGGATCCAAATTTGGTTTGCGATTTCTACGGGACACACGGACACTGAACGGCAGATTGTAGACACCTCCGGGATGAAGTAGCTCAGTTATTAAAAAAATGGGCATCTTAGGGAATTTTTGAGTGATTGAGCCAAAGATAACCACAGCAAAAACAGGAAAGCAAACAAGAATATTGAGCTTATCACACCGCATCATGTGATTAACATGATAATCGGAGGTACGGAAGTTGTAGGGATAACTTTCTGTCACGACCCGGCTAGGGGGCCGCTACGAGCACCCGGTGCTACTCCACCCGGGCACCCCCTTATCGTACATAACATAACATCTAGGTGAACCATAAGTCAATTCGTGCTTTTCTTATCGTTAATCATATTGATCCCATTAGACGACCATCGTCATTTAACATATCATAGGCATCTATGCCACATCATAAGTATAGGGCCGGCGAGGCCAACAAAAAGAAATATACAAAACATGGGCCGACATGGCCGAACATCTCTACCCACATACACATGACTACGAGCCTCTAAGAGTATGACATATCGTATGAGCGGGACAGGACCCCGCTATGCCCATAATTATGTACACAAAAGAATGAGTACCCAAAAGCTATGGCTCCGAAGGAAATGGAGCTCTGCTATGCAATCTCTGGATAAGCAGCTATGGATCAAGCCTGCCTCCCTGTGCACCTGCGGGCATAACGTAGCGTCCACAAACAAAAGGACGTCAGTACGAAGAATGTACTGAGTATGTAAAGCATGATTAACATCAATATAGAAGCATCATAGACAATATATGAAGTGGCACAGGAGGGAAGACAATAATATCATCAACATGGCACTTACCTGCCTTTCATAGGAACTTTCCATTTCTCATGCGTATTTCATAATAGTACTTGTACCTTACTTGGGCTCATATTCGCATACATGTCCTTATTCGTATTCGTATACATAGTCTTTTCACATTCATATTCATATTATATACATAGCCATACACTTATATACATACATAGAGTGCCCGACCATAAGGTTCGGTGTTTCATACGTACTTAGCCAACCAAGGCTCAATGTTATTTCTACCTGGCCCTACCAAGGCTTCAGGGTTATCCGTACCATTTGCAGAGGTGTGCGCGCGTTACGTAATCATATACATACTTTATACATAATCATATACATATATACATCCATATACATATATTCTACCTGGCATTATAAGCTCGGGGTGTCATTATAGCCCTTCATAGGCACATGTGAATATAATAGCCCGTAGGCACCTTTAGCATCATTATTATTATCATCGTCATCACTATCATCGTCATTGTTGCTACATCCATATCTTAGGCTTACTCGTCATACGAGGGGCGTAGTACAATCGTAGTACATGTCAAGGATCGTGAGCTTATGAGCTCGGAGTGTCAATCACTTGAATACAACATACTCATATAGAGGAATTAGATAGAACCATGCCTTATGAAAGAAGGGTTAGCCTTACATACCTTTTCATCGGACTATTCTACACTTGCACGTTTCCTTCCAATGCTAGCGTCTATACCTTCATTAATATCATAACAATGGCCATTAGTCATTCACATCATCCACATTATCTAGATTTCTCAATTTGCTTCTAATTCTCCCATATTTATGGTCATGACCTCCAACTTCGTCCATTCGTCTGAAGTGTCGAGTTCATGATCTTAGTACCATTTATAATACATTCATATCGTAACACAACAACATACATAATTCAATTCAAATTATTCCTCAAAATGTCACTATTCACCATTCATGACCTAGTTGACCACATTTTCTACAATCCATGTATTTTAATTCTCCAATACCTTAAACATCTTGTAAAAATCATGAATCTTACCTTAGAAGTTGTAGGAACAAGCTTTGGTTGATAATACTCCTCTTTGAGCAAAACCCTAGTTTTTCTCCATTTGGATTTCTTGACTTGGATGATCCTTGATGATTCCCTTATCCTTGATTCACTTGTCTTAATGTTATTGATGGCTTATAATCCTTGAGAACTCATATAATAAATGTAGAGAGAAGTTTTAGAGAGAAGTGGTGTAATGTTGTAATGAAATAAGACAAGTCTTGATCCTCATATTTAATGAATTGTGAAATCTGTGCTGAGATGAACAGTGGTCGTCCATCGTGGTTTACGGCCCGTATTCCACTATACGGCTCGTCCTCCATGTGCGTATTTAACCATTTCCAGAACCAGAAGCTGGGCTGTCTTCATGGTGGTTTACGACCATGGTTTACGGGCCGTAAATCACTTTACGGTCCATCCACCTGGTCGTATTTTACCATTTCTTGACTGGGCAGAAAGCTGAAGCTTTTGCATGGCAGTTTACGACTGCCAGTTTACGGTCCGTATTTTGCAATACGACCACTGGGCAGTTGCAATTCTGCAACTTCCCATATTTCTTAGACTTCTCATTTTAATCACCCCCGTCCATGCACATGCATTGCTCACCTTGTATCTCATCTTAACTTAGCCAACTTCCTCGTCTCACATCGGATACTTTTGAAATCTCGCCTAAGGTCATCAACGTCGTTTCTTGCTCATGGACATCATGCATTCATATTCATCACTAGTTCATTCTCTTGCGTACCAACGGAAAATGTTTCCGAGGTGTAACACTTTCACAATGGCCAAAAAGGCCAAATTAACCATAACCCGAGAAAAAAAGTCTTGATAATTTTAACACGAAAGGCGATCATATACAATGATAAATATGCCGAGGGCGTCACGCTCCCTCATAATAAGGCGTTAGTAATTACTGCAACTGTTGACTAGTTTCAGATTAAATGTATTTTAATTGATTTAGGTAGCTCAACCAACATTGTTAGGTGGAAGGTTATAGAGCAAATGGGGATGCTGGAAAAAATTACACTGTCTTCTAGAGTTCTCAATGGATTCAACATTATGAGTGAAATGGAAAAGGTGAGATCATGCTACCAATTAATGTAGGTGGAATGATCAAGCGGGCAAAATTTTATGTCATAGATGGGGTTTTGAGGTATAATGCGATCTTTAGGAGGCCTTGGATACATGACATGAAAGCTATACATTTGAGGCTTCGTTTACTATTGAAATTTTCCAACACCAGAAGGAATCCATCAAATTCGAGGTGAGCAACCAACGACGAAGGAAATGTTTGCCATAAAAGAGCCAGCTGAAGAGAAAAAGAAGTCGATAGATGTCACGATCCAAATTACTAAGCCGTGAAGGCACCAACTTCTACCAAGTCAGTAAGCCATCCATAACCTATTTAGAACAGTTCCATAAGGAAATTAATGCGGAAAGGAAATCATACAAGTCATTTTTAAGGTCTTTATATATGATAGTCATAAAACATAAACAAAGTGTTACAACCCCCAAAATATAGCGTCACTAGTACAAGAACTGACTAAATAAGTACAAGTCTGAGATGCAACCCGAAATACTTTCAAGGAAGTAAAAGACAGAAAGTAAAGGATAGAGAGAAAATTTGGTGCTACGGATCCTCATGTAACTCACCCCGAACTCTCCAAATGGCCTCCTCAATGACCGGCGTTGTCCCGAGATCCACTAGTACTTGGAACGGAATCTGCACACAAAAAGGGTGCAACAAGTGTAGCGTGAGTACGGGAAAACAACGTGTACTCAGCAGCATCGTCGATCGACCCTAACGAAAACGGAGACGAGGGTTGGTCTACGATTACTACTTTCACACTTAACCACTATTAGTCCACAATAATAATTGTAATAAGCACAATAATCTCAGGTTACAAGCGTAGGTAAAAGCTTCTAAATCCTCAAGTCCTTCAAGTATTCAGATTACCATTTAAGACAACCCAGACAATAATTAAAGTAAGTCATACAAACAAGGAACCAATGAAATAACATGATATGCAAATGCTATGCAGTGCAACCTTTTTCCATCCCCCGATACACACACATTCAAATACTATGAATAGTGACCCATGGGGGACTCGTGAGGTCCATATACGACCCGAAATCATTTTCTTTCGGGTCCCTAGCTGTAAAGACCCATTTGGTCATTTTAGGCTTTTATCCTTTTCCCCAAATTAACCTTCTGGTAGTTTCATTTCACAGCTAATGACTTGCAGGGATGGGTGTTACACCCCGTGGTTTTGTGCATTGAAATTCATCGTGTGTTAGTGGCTCTAGCCTTGGATATGGGAGATACCAAGGTTAAATGAGAATAGACGAGTTTATCTTATAGTTAGAAAGGGTTAAGTTAATGTTTAGTAAGTATTGGAAGGATTAAGAGTTGAACAAATCGACGAGAATATGTTTCAGACAAAAATGGATTTTACGGTCAGATATACAAAACGTATAATTTTTACGGACCGTATATCTGGCTGACTTCCACCGTAAATTGATTCAAGAAGGGTTGAGTTACTGGTTGGATTTTACGGTCCAATTATACGGATCGTATAATTTTTACAGTCCGTAAAATGGACCGTAAATCCTGGTTGATACCAATTTTTTTTTTAAGTTATATACCTGACCCTTACTCATTTTTGCTCATTTTCAACATTTCCCAAGTCCATGAAAGTTCTAGAACCTTCTCCTAAACATATCCAACCAAACCCAAGTAAAATCAAGGATTGAAAGGTGAAAATCAAGAGATTCAAGTGTTGGGAGACTCACTAGGGTTTGTATAGTCCAAGAATTCCTTTGGTGTTCAAGTGGAGGTTTCTCTGAAGTGAAATAAATTGATTCAAAGCTTATCCTTATGTTATAAAAGGTTAGTTTTCATATCTATTTCATGTTATTGAGAATGTTTGGTTGTTAAACAACTTGATTGAGGAAAGAAAGTGAAAGAGGAAGTTCAAATGTGGATTTGATGATATTTTGAGTAGTAAATTAACTTGAGTTATCATTGTTAGAATGTTTTGAGTATAATCTTGTTATGAAGGGTAATAATAATGATGAGGGAGTGTTGTACACAAGTGCATAAGTGTTGTAATGAAGTTGCTGTTATAAATTGACTATGAGAATGAGTTTTGGAGTTATATTGGATATAATTTGAATAAAATCTCTTAAGCATGCTATTGCTGAAGTTGTCATTGTTGTTTGGGAGTTGATTTGGAATATGGTGGAAGTAGACGGAATAGGGGAAGTGCTACCCAATTTCTGCTAGCTTACTAATTATTCTAGTTTGAACTTATGAGTATTTCTAAGACTTGACGTTAGTGTGAATCCTCTTGAATGTAGATTGTGAGCTCAGAAGGAGAAGCATTAAGTAGTTAAGGAAACGTAAAGGTATGTAAGGCTAACCCTTCTTTATAAAGTCATGATTTCCTCATCGTGAATCCATCTATGATATGCATAATGTTCTAATTCCTAGAAACGCTAGAAGCTCACGATTCTCTAAGTTCTCATGATCTTGTTGATCTTGTTCATTGTCATTGACCCTCTAAGGAAAGATATAGTGATGATGATGATGACGTTGCTTTTACCTATGCATTCATAAATGTGTGTGTGTGTATATATATATATATATATATATATATATATATATATATATATATATATATATATATATATATATATATATATATATATATATATATATATTGTAACACCGAGTTTATATGGCCGGGTACAATTTCTATTGCGCGCACATCACTGTAGTTGGGTATAGACAATATCGAGCCTTGTTATGGCCGGGTATGGATGACACCAAACCTACATGGTCGGGTATGGTATCATTATATGTATATGTATGAAATGTTTTCTTTAGGGAGAAGTTAAGTATGCACGACAATTGTCTTAAGAGATATTATGAGGTATAAATTGTACTCTTTATCTTATGTTATCTTCATGCTTTCATCATGTTACTATTCATGCCTTACATACTCAGTACATTATCCGTACCGACATCCTTTTGTTTGTGGACGCTGCGTTCATGCCCGCAGGTAGACAGGGAGACAGACCAGACCCTTAGGCTGCTTCATCAGTGATTGCATAAAAGTGCTCCATTTGATCCAGAGCTGCATTAGTTGGTATTATTCTTTTTGGGTACATATATGGGCATGGAGGGGTCTTGTCCCGTCTTTATGATACTACATACTCTTCGTAAGGGCTCGTAGACAGATGTGTATAGCTAGATGTCCCTCAGTTTGTCGGTTCATATGTTGTATATCATTTTGATGGCCTTATCAGCTTGTATATATATATAGGCATAGTTAATTATGTTTATATAGAGGCACCTAAGTCCCATGGAATTCGTGTTATTTGGTGCATGATAATTATGAGTTAGCCATGTGGCTTACCTAGATGTGATTATTAGGGTGTTAAGAGGTGCTCGGTAAGTTAGCTTCGGGTGCCCGTCATGGCCCTCAGATTGGCTCGTGACAAAAGTGGTATCAGAGCCATTCGTTCTAGGGTGTGTTTACGAGTCGTGTCCAGTAAAGTCTTGTTTATGGGTGTGAAGCGCACCACACTTATAAATAGGAGCGTGCGGGCATTTAGGAATGAATGACCTTCTTCTTCATCATAGATCGTGCGATAGAGCCATGATATAAGAATTTCCCTTTTCTTAAGCGTGCGTTATGTTTTCAGCGATGCCTGTAAAGAGAAAAGCTACAGTAGCCCAAAAGGGCAAGACAGTGGCAGGTGGGAGGACTGAACGGGTACCGCCTACAGAGGTAGATGAGGGCGAGTCCTAGAATGAGGTTCCATCTCGGTCCTCTCATACTCTACCTGATTCAGAGGAGCATGAAAAAGCCTCAGTTCCAGCTCCAGCACCCCCTGTTCCTCCACCAGATGCCTCAGGCCAGGAGATGAGAGAGGCCATCCATTTGCTGGCTCAGTTAGTTGCCACTCAGGGCCAGCGGCAAGGTACGGGTCATGGTGATAGAGTTGTCAGTTCCAGAGCCCGTGATTTCATTAGTTTGAACCCTCCAGAATTCTTTGGGTCGAAACCGGATGAGGATCCGCAGAGCTTCAAAGATGGAATGTTGAGAACATCGGGTGATACATGCTTCGGATGTTGAGTTGGTAGAGTTAGCCTTCTATAGATTACGGGATGTTTCGGTCCATTGGTATACCGTTTGGATGTCTTCTAGAGGAGTTAACGCACCACCACCAGTATGGCAAGAGTTTGTAGATGCTTTCCTCCGACACTATTTGCTGCTAGAGGTTCGATGGGCCAAAGCTGATAGGTTATTGAATCTTAAGCAAGGGAATATGAGTGCCCTAGAGTATAGTCTCCATTTTAATTTTTTGGCTAGGTATGCTCCAGCCATGGTAGCTGATATGGGGATCGCGTGCATCGGTTTGTGAATAGCTTAGGGCCACATTTGATGGATGAGTGTTTGATGGCCTCACTTCAGGATGGTATGGATATTTCTCGCGTCCAGGCCCATGCCCAGAATTTTGAAGAGCAACAGCAACAGCGGGGGAATGAGCGTGAGCATGATAGGGGTTATAGCAAGAGGGATAGATTCTCAGGCCCTGTTAGTGAGTTTAGAGGAGGCAGCAATATTCTGGGCACTCAGGCCATACAACGACTAGTGTACCTCCACGATTTGCGGGCCAGATATTTGATCGACCTATTCACTCCGGACTGGGTCAGAGTTTCAGAGTTTAGGGTTCTCAGTACAGGGGTGATTCAGGCCAGATAAGACCACCTTTACCTCAATGTATTCAGTGTGGAAAATCACATTGGGGACAGTGTCTGATGGGTTTAGATGTTTGTTATACCTGCGGTCAACCAAGCCATATTATGTGTGACTGTCCATCGAGAGGTGGTAGAGGTATGATCCAGCCCACAGAATCAGTAGCTGGTTCTTCGTCATCGGTACGCCCTCGGGGGCAAAGCTCACAGACACCAGTAGGTTGGGGAAGAGGTAGACAAGGAGTGCCCAATTCGAGTGGTCCTCAGCACCGTATTTATGCACTGGCTGGGCGACAGGATCTCGAGTCCTCCCCCGATGATGTCATAGGTATCTTATCGGTATCTTCTCATGATGTATATGCATTGATTGATCCAGGTTCTACATTGTCATATATTACTCCTTATATTACCGGTTGTATTGGGGTGAAACCTGAGCCAATTAAATCTTTTGAAGTGTCTACACCCATCGGTGACTCAGTGATAGCTAGTCGGGTCTATAAAAATTGTGTGGTTGTGATTTATGACCGTCATACTATGGCTGATCTAAATGAGCTGAAAATGGTAGATTTTGATATTATTATGGGTATGTATTGGTTGGCTTCTTTTTATGCCAATGTTGATTCTAGAACAAAAGTGGTTCGTTTCTAGTTTCCGAAAGAACCAGTTTTAGAGTGGAAGGGAAATACAGCGTCTCCGAGAGGTAGGTTTATTTACTATCTCAAGGCAAGGAATATGATTACTAAAGGTTGTATTTATCATTTAGTCCGTGTTCAGAATATAGAAGCAGAGTCGCCAAATCTTCAGTCTGTTCCAGTAGTGAATGAGTTTCCGGATGTATTCCCGGACAAGCTTCTAGGTCTTCCACCAGAACGGGAGATTGACTTTGCCATCGATGACACCGAACCTACATGGTCGGTATTGTATCATTATATGTATCTATATGAAATGTTTTCTTTAGAGAGAAGTTAAGTATGCACGACAATCGTCTTAAGAGATATTATCAGGTATAAATTGTACTCTTTATCTTATGTTATCTTCATGCTTTCATCATGTTACTATTCATGTCTTACATACTCAGTACATTATCCGTACCGATGTCCTTTTGTTTGTGGATGCTGCGTTTATGCCCGCAGGTAGACAGGGAGAAAGACCAGACCCTTAGGCTGTTTCATCAATGATTGCATAGAAGTGCTCCGTTTGATCCAGAGCTGCATTAGTTGGTATTATTCTTTTTGTGTACATATGGGCATGGCGGGGTCTTGTCCCGTCTTTATGATACTACATACTCTTCGTAGGGCTCGTAGACAGATATGTATAGCTAGATATCCCTCAGTTATGTCGATTCATATGTTTTATATCATTTTGATGGCCTTGTCGGCTTGTATATATATATATATATATATATATATATATATATATATATATATATATGGGCATAGTTAGTGATGTTTAAATAGAGGCACCTACGTCCGATGGAATTCGTGTTATTTGGTGCATGATAATTATGAGTTAGCCATGTGGCTCACCTAGATGTGATTATGAGGGTGTTAAGAGGTGCTCGGTAAGTTAGCTCTGGGTGGCCGTCATGGCCCTTTGGTTGGGTCATGACAATGGGTGGCGCGGTTCCGAAGCAATCAGATTGGTTTTGGTTGGTTATGCGGATTTTAGAGATTTCTAAGTTGAAGAAGTGAAAAAGTGTTGACCAATAGTTAAATTTTGAGTAATTGCGTCTGAAATCGAATACCTATAGTTCCGTTAGGTCTGGAATGTGATTTTTGACTTAGTTGAGCCTTCGGTTCGGGTTCCTAGGCGTCTGTTTGTGTTTTGGGTCATTGGTTAGAAATGTTGATTTTAGTTTGGTTGGAGTTGACTTGGGTCAACACAGGGTCAAGGCGACCTCTTTTGGGAAATTCGAGTGCGCGAGTGAGTTCGTAGCGTGTTTTATGATAAGTTTGCATGTTTTGTTTGTGTTCGGGAGGTCTCAAATAAGTTTCGAGTGTTGGATCGAAGTTTGAGGCTTAGCAGGTTTTCTAGTGTCTCACTTCAGCGAGATTGGACTCGCACCAGTGCAACCGCACCAGCACGAGCTAGGCTGCAGGTACGGTCTTCTAGTTTAGTGGGCTTGGCCCGCTTCTGCGAAGATAAGCCCGTAGGAGCAGAACCGTTTCTGTGCATCACAGGCCGCCGATGCGGCTTTGGACATTTTAAGTGGACCTCGTACCTACGAGGTTTGTGCCGCCGAAGCGGTCCTGCATGTGCGAGCATTTGGGCGCATCTGAGCGAATCGCTGAACAGAATCCCATAAATTCGCTGAATTCGAACCTATTATTCATTCACCCATTTTAGAAATTCTAGAGCTCGGTTTAGAGAGAATTCAAGGGCCAAATTCAAGTTTCTTCTCGGGGGTAATATTCTAAGCTCAATGTTAGTAATTATTAATGAATTCATCTATTGATTTACCAAATATTGAGAGGAGCCCATTGCTCCTGTTATTCTGTCCACCTCGGAGCAACGAAAATGTATCATGATCTTTAATCTATATATTGGTGGAATGGGATGAAGAAGGATATAGCGAAATTCATAACTCAATGTCCCAACTGTCAACAAGTGAAAATCGAGCACCAAAAACCGGGAAGATTGTTGCAAGCCATAGAAATTCCAACTTGGAAGTGGGAAGTAATTAACATTGACTTCATTACAGGCTTACCCCGTTCTTGACGTAAGTATGACTCTATATGGGTGATTGTGGATAGACTCATAAAGTCAGCTCATTTCTTACCAGTCGGAACTACATATGTGGCAGAAGATTATGCAAAGCTCTATGTTAAAGAAATAGTGCGACTTCACGGTGTTCCAATATCTATTATATCTGATAGAGGGACTCAGTTTACAACTAATTTTTGGAAATCCTTCCAAGAAGGCTTGGGGACTCAAGTGAGCCTTAGCACGGCATTTCACCCACAGACCGATGGACAAGCTGAGCGTACTATTCAGACTTTCGAGGATATGCTACGGGCATGTATGCTGGATTTTTTTGGAGGCAATTGGGATGATCACTTTCCACTTATTGAATTTTCTTATAACAATAGTTATCATTCTAGCATCCAAATGGCACCGTATGAGGCTTTATATGGGCGAAAGTGTAGATCCCCAATTGGGTGGTTTGAAGTAGGAGAGACTAAATTGATAAGGCCAGACTTGGTCCAGCAAGCCATAGAGAAAGTTAAGCTCATACAAGATCAGCTATTAGCAGCCCAAAGTCGTCAAAAGTCCTATGCAGATAATCGTCGAAGGGACTTAGAGTTCCAAGTGAAAGATTGGGTATTCTTAAAAGTGTCGCCAATGAAGGTCGTTATGAGATTTGGCAAAAAGTGGAAGCTTAGTCCTCGGTACATTGGACCTTCTGAGATTGTGTGCAAAGTAGGCGAAGTGGCTTACAAATTAGATCTACCTCCTGATTTGGAATCAGTTCACCCAGGTTTCCATGTCTCAATGCTTCATAAATATGTTGTAGATCCTACTAGGATCGTGCCAGTAAATGTTGTTCAAATGACAGAAAAGTTGACTTATGAAGAGGTACCCATTGCCATATTAGATAGGCAAGTACAGAGGCTTAGAAACAAAGAAGTGGCCTCAGTTAAGGTTTTGTGGAGAAACAACAACCGAGAAGAAATGACTTGGGAAGCGGAAGAAAACATGAAGTCCAAGTACCCGCACTTATTTCAACCCCCGGAAGAGATCCAAGATGAGACATCAAGATCATGAGGTATGTATGTTTTCCTTTTTATGCGTTTAGGTCGTGTGTGGCCAAACTCTATTGCTATTATGTTGTGGCCCTGTGAGGCATTGTTATTATAGGCTGTTGTGATAGGATGGTAGTGCCATATTACAGGGAAAACTCTGGCGAAAATTTTATAGAATCCCCAAGAACCTAACATTCGAGGACGAATGTTCTTAAGGGGGGAAGAATGTTACACCTCGGAAAATTCTCCGTTGATGCACAAGTGAATAAACCAACGAAGGGCACGAAGTATACGATATTTCAATAAGTACGAAATAGTATTTGATGACCCTAATTGAGATTTCAAAGACATTCGAAGTAAGAGAAGAAAGTTTGCCAAGAAAGGCAAGGTATACGTTATGTATCGGAAAGGATTTACGAGTACCGAATTAATGAGAACTTAATGATGTTTTGGAGAAGAGTTATAATTTCCCTTATATTTTTAATGAGGTGCTAAACAAGTGTTAAGAAGGTTTCATAAGGATTGGAGATCAAACGAGTCGACGAGAACAAGTTCAGAAAAGCTGGGCATTATACGGCCAAACATACTGGCCATATAAAATATACTGGCCGTATATTCTGCCCAGAATGGCAGCTTCTCTGGACCAAGTCTACGGCCAAACATACGGTCCACATAAATTATACAGAATGTATGTTGGTCCGTAGAATTAGGTCGGGACAGATTTCGGAGTTATTAAAAAGGGGACCAAGTTCATTTCATTCCATTTCATCTTCACTCCCTTTCTCTCAAGAACTGTCTAGAATATTTCTCCACACCTCTCCCACAAGAATTCAAAGGAAATTAATGATCAACCTCATCAAACCAAGAGAATCAAGTGTAAGAAACTCACTAGGGTTCATCCAAGACAAGAAATCCAAGTGGAAGTGGAACTAGGGTTTTGCTCAAGTGAAGTGTTTCCACCCAAAGTCCATTCCTACACCATCTAAGGAAAGTTTTATGGTCTTTCCATGTTGTTTAAGGTATTGAGAGGTTGAAATACTTGGATTGTAGAAGGAGATAGAAAACGGGTCATGAATGTGAGAACAGGATCATTTTTTAGTAGTAGCTTGGAATGAGTCATGATTCTTGATATGTTGTGATTATAATTATGTTATAAATGACATTAAGAACATGGGATAGACATTGTATTTTAGTGAATGTAATAGTGTGCCATGACCATGGATATGGATGATTTGAAGTGAATTGGGAAATATGGATAATGTAGGTGAATAAAGACTATTGCTTATGATGTTGTGAATGTTATTATAGATGTTTGGGAATTGATATATGATATGAAGGAATTTGTATAAACAAAGGAGATGTTGCCCAATTTTCTCTAGCTTTAGTCGAGTATGCTAAGCTACCGATTTTCTAATGTTAGTATAACTCTAATGAAGGTAGAAACGTAAGCATTGAAGGAGAACATTCAAGCGATAGAATAGATAAACGAAAAGGTATGTAAGGCTAACCCTTCTTTCAATAAGGCATGGTTCCTTGGCCATATATCTATCCTTTCATGAGCCTATGATGTCCTCCAAATGATTCTATCTTTAAAGCTACTAAAGCTCTTGATTCTCGTTATGTTTATGATTCTACTAAACTCCTTATATGATGAGTGATCCTCTAAGGATAGATGTAATGAAACGATAATAGTAATGATGTCAAAGATGCTTATGGGCTCTTATGTATATGTGTCTATGTATGACTATTATGTAACACCGAGCTTATAAGGCCGGGTATGATATGTATCACGCGCACACCACTGCAGTTGGGATAACCCTGAGCCTTGGTAGGGCCAGGTATGTAATATCACTGAGCCTTGCCATGGCCGGGTATGTGAAACACCGATCCTTCATGGTCGGGTATGCTATGAATACGAATATGACTACGATTATGAATATGAATATGGATATGAAAATATATATAAATGCGGATACGAATATGGATAAGGATATGGATGTATAAATATGTACATGTGAACGTACACAAACACGCATTAGAAATGGGAGGTCCCTATGAAAGGCAAGTAAGTGTCTATGACGATGGTTCTACTACCTCCCATCTTATGTTATTTCTTATGTTGTCTCTTATGCTTCTATAATGATATTGATTATGCTTTACATACTCAGTACATTTTTCGTACTGACGTCCTTTCGTTTGCGGACGCTGCGCCATGCCCGCAGGTGGCCAGGGAGACAGGCTTGATCCATAGCTTTATTACTCAGGGACTACGTAGAGGCTCTCCATTTCATTCGGAGCTACAACTTTTGGTATCTATTCTTTTGTGTACATACTTATGGGCATGGAGGGGTCCAGTCCCGCCTATATGATGTGACATACTCTTCTTAGAGGCTCGTAGACATGTGTATATGGTTAGATGTATTTAGCCTTGTTGGCTTATATTTTGTATATCATTTTGTTAGCCTCGTCGGCTTATGTACATTGATATGGGCATAGTTGTTGATGGTGATATAAATGTATTGTTGCCCAATGGGAGTAGTATGAATGATCGATAGAAAGTATGATTTAGCTATGTGGCTCACCTAGATGTAAAAGTGAATGTATGATAAGATGTGCCCGGGTGAGTTAGCACCGGGTACCCGTCATGGCCCTCCGGTTGGGTCGTGACAATATCGTTGCTCTAGCAAGAATAAGGTATGGATCTCTCCTTATTGATGTTGATTTCGGTTCACATACAAAGATAGAGTTATTAAATAGTCGTATAATAAAGTTAGTGGTTGAGAAATTGGATAAACATAGTGTGGGATGCTTCATGGAATATTTTGATATTGATGATAGTGTCGTTGATGTTTGTATTGTTGTTGTTGTGGAGTGGTTGCTGGATTGTGATTTCGGGCTAGGCATATAAACAGGGGAGATGTTGCCCGAATTTCGGCAGATTCTAAATGGATTTAAATTGAAGGCTTAAGACAAGTGTATGGTGGTGAATCTAACAATAGTATGAATGGTTTTATATGTAGATTTCAAGACAGCAGGTAGGTTGGAAAGTCGAGAAGCGAGCTTCCAGGTATGTTAAGGCTATCCTTTCCTTCTTTTTGGCACGATCTATGACAAGTGCGAAGCGTAATGATATCCATAATGAATCCACTCCTAGATGTAGGATATCCGAGTTCCTTGACTTCTTAAGTCCCGAAGGGGCATCCATAAGTTGTACGATTTCATAACGATGTCTACTTCCCGAAGGGTACTTTCTTAAGGTTTCCTTATTCCCATGCATTTAACATTTGATTTTTGAGTCTCAAAGGAGACAAACGAAAAGGGGAAGAAGTTCCCATTTTTAAGAAAAGGGAAGAAGTTCCCATTTTGAACTAAAAGTTGCTTCGAAGGGAGTCTTTTGATGGTTTCCAAAGATTTTAATGCATTGCATATTTATATACATGCATGGCATCATTTCATGGGGAAGGGGAAAAGGGCTAAGCCATTATATACGCAAACCACCTGATCAGCTGGTATATGATGATTGAGATGCCCGATGGGGCCATTATGATATGATGCCCGACGGGGCGAAGCTCTAAGGAGTAAATGGGTAAAGGTGCATATATATATATATATATGTATACATACACATCTATATACATGTTTTCAAAAGTGCATTATGCTATTTTGCCCGAAGGGGCTGCAAGCAGGGCGAAGGCATGCATTATTTTTACATACATACTCATGCTGCATCAAAAGTTCATAAGCACGTCCATGTTTATCGGAGTTGGTTATAGGTACAGATTGAGTCAGTTACTCTTTTATCATTCGAGTCGAGATATATTGTTTCAGTTCTGCCTTACATACTCGGTACATTATTCGTACTGACGTCCCTTTGCTTGGGGGCGCTGTGTTTCCTGCCATACAGGTGCAGACAAATGAGTAGAAGGCATTGGATGCACCCAGGATATCAACTGGATTGGTGAGCTCCATCTCAGTTCGGAGTGTTGCCGAATCAAAGTACTTATGTTATGGTATCTTGTATATGTTAGAGACTTTACAGACAGTGTCCTATGGATAGTGCGTCGAGCAGTCGACAGTGGTGTAAAGTGACCGTATAGGTCGATGTGTTTTTATGCTTTATTTTTAAAGATTTTATTATGACTAAAGGTTTTCTTTGCATTAACGATAAGGGAGAGGTCCCTGATTTGACGAAAGAGTATCGAAAAGTTTTTTTTCTGTGTTCTACCTGACGGAAGCGTCATTTCATAGATTAAAGGTTCACAAAAAGCTGTGACTCATGGATGGAATGGTAGTATGGCACTCAGCCGAGTAAGGTCTTGGGTGTCCGTCGCGGCCCTCCGATTTGGGTCGTGATAGATAACTTGGATAGGACTCAACTTGTGGAGTCGAGGGTGACAGAGATGAATTGTTATGCGTGGTATGACTGTGATTGGTTTCGAACTTTGGAGTCATTTCTAACGACTATAGGTGACATCCGAGAGCTGTGCATTCATTCATGGTCAGCGTGGTTTGAATTTATCTTAATGGTCTATGGTTATAATTCCAGGAAGACATTTAAGAATTTGATGTGTTTCGGCTCAGGTTTGAGGTATGACAGAATTACCAAACCTTGTTAGGATTTCCTAGTGGATTTGATGATATTTTATGAGAACGGTTACTTGGATAGAATAATGGATTGCAATGAGTTTAGTACAGATTAGAGGAGGAACTATCGTGCGAGAGGTGATCAGTTGTTTGCTCGATGAGATATTCAGTGGTATGGTTCCTGTATTTTGATTTGAAGGATTAAAAAGATTTGGAACTGACCAAGTTGGTTGCTGGTAAGATCAGTTTTGATGGAATTGCATAGAGATAGCAGATGAATCAAGTATTCTTTCTGGCGAGAGTAAGTTATGGGTTTAGAATTTTTGGTATGTGTGATCATATATTTCTAAGGAATCGCGGTACGAGAAACGACTCTAGTAAGTGCGAAAGAAAGGTTAGCAAAATCAGAGTATTTCATCGGTTCGGAATGGGCTATGGTCTGTGGTCGTGTTTTAAGGGATTGTGATTGGTTGGGGATTCAGTTTGTTTGATGAGGATCTTTCCTATTAGGAGAAGCCCGATATGAGTGCGAGATACCCCCAGTTATTGTGGGCTCAGGTATCTTCCTCGTTCCCTTCCTTGTCACTCGAGGACAAGCGATTGTTTAATTGGTATCTGATGTAACGACCTATTTGGTCGTTATTACATCTCCGACACTATTTGTGTCAAGATCAGTTATGTCGATAAGCGATCATAGAAAAGGTATAAGATCATGAGATGTTATGTGTTATGAGGATAGTTCCATTGCACGAGACTTTAATCTTCTGGGTGCTGGTCAAAGATTTAGCGCGCATCTATATTATGAACATTTCAGGAAGTGTCTTAGAAAGAAATCAAGTATGGGGAGTTTAGCTCATGTTGAATCAGATAAAAGAATCATGGTGAGAGAAGTTCATCGTTTAGCAAACCAAGGAGTTCAACTTTTGGACCCCGAAAATGGTAAAGTTGTTGTACAAAACAGAGTCGAATCCTCCTTAGTAGCTGAGTAAAAGAGGAAAATAGTTTCATGATCCCTATCTATTGCAGCTAAAACAAGGGACTCACAGGTATAAACCCATGTCTTTCGAACAAGGGGGAGATGATGGTACTCTAAGGTACCAAGGGGAAATTATGCGTCCCAGAGGTAGACAAAAGCAAAAAGAGGATTATGACAGAGACGCACAGTTTCAGATATTCTACCTACCCAAGCTCCACGAAAATGTATCATGACCTTGAAGAGGTTTATTGGTGGAATGACATGAAAAAAAATGTAGCTGATTTCGTGGCTAAGTGTTAAAATTAGAAGCTAGTGAAACTCAATTCAATAGAAGATTATGTCGAGTTATCAATTTAGAAAAGTTCCAGACTCTATGGGAAGCCAAAGAGAACATGAAGTCCAAATATCCACACTTATTGATGGACGAGCAAAAAATGTCTAAGGTAACTACCTCAAGTATTCATATCTCACGTCAGTTCAATGTTAAGACCCCCTCTCCACTCAGCATTCAGATCTCTTGTTGTAACATTCATGCTTTCGACATACAGATCTCATGTTATGATATGTATGTTTTCACATATTTAGATCTCATGTTCGTTCAGCACTCATGTATACATGCCAGCCAATATCCATGTATTAATGTCAATAGAGTATTCATGTTCCATTTAATGTTGCTCGCATCCATGTAGTCATGTCACATTCACCCTCATGTTCTAGTACTCATGTCATTCGTGCCCATAAATCCTTCTCCAAACGAACATGTATCCTATTCATGTATTCATTCAATTCAATATCCATGCGTTCATGTCAGATCGGTATTCATGACAGTTAGTATTCACGTATTCATGCCAGTTAAGCATTCATGTAGTCAGGATCATGTTTCAGTTACCTTGTTATGTCATGTCATGCGTATTATGATGCCCTATAAAGCTTATGTTGTGCTCTGGTTAGCTAGCAAGCATTTGAGAAATGTTGGGATAGTCTTATCTATAAAAGAAACTCTGCCCAAATTTCTGTAAAGTTCCAGAGTTAGTCCCGGTTCTAGCCACGACCATCATTCAAGGACGAATGATCCCAAGGAGAGATAATGTAACACCCTGTACTTTTGGGCTAAGTTTTGACTCTGTCACGATCCAATTTGGCTAAGCCGTGTGGGCACTTACCTTTCCCACCTCGATAAGCGAACCCTTGACCCAACGATAATAAAGGCATAAATAAATAAATCAATTAAGCGGAAGAGAATAAATCACGTAAGTCTTACGATAATAGTATAGAAGAAAGTACGGAAATAAGAAAATACACCCAGGGTCTGGTCTAAGCCATACAAGAGCATCTAGATCCGAACTATACAAGTCTGGAATTATAATAATACATCAAATCTATATATGTCTCAAAATGGGAAAGTAATACATAAATAAGAAGAGTCTTCAAGGCAACGGACATATCGTGCTCACCCTGTAGACTCAAGCAGTCCTGATAGCGACTATCAGCCACGGGAGACGAAAGAAGATCCAACCTGGAACTCTGCACCCATAAAAGAGTGCAGCAAGTGCAGGTCAGTACAAAATCAGAGTACTGGTAGGTATCATAGGCCAACTAAGTATAGCTAACATAATTCAGACAATAAATCAAGATAAGCAGATAAATCAGCAAGTATAATCAACAAGTATAAGTCAACCACAATCAGAACCAAGTACACGTCATCACCTAGATTGTAGCATCTAAACCCAAGTGTGCCAAGTCGTAATATATCCAATCTGAATCCGATCAACACAAGTAAATCACCAGACCATCACAAAATAACCATAATGCAATGCAATGCAATAATGTATGAATGCAAATGCAATGCTGTGTACACATGTACTCCGGACGGAAGTATCAACGTCTTGGTAGCACAACCCAAGGTGACTCGCGAAATCTAAGTGCTACTCGTCCCGGATCTTTCCCCAACAGACACACGAGACTCCAGATCTTTGCCCATAGAGGATTTTCATCAGCACCACCCCGGAGGACCCGCGGAGTCCATGCACTCACTCAATCCATGATTCTGGGACAAACATCGGATATCGGACTCTCACGTCACTCTCAGCCAAACCGAGCCCAGCTCATCACAGTGTTTTATCAAGCATCAACAATGTATCAACAGTATATCATGAATGATGAGAATGCATGCAATGTATGTATCAACATCAATAATCAGATCAATATCACAAGTACCAAACACGGGTACGCCAACTAGGGGTGTACAAAGTAAACCGACAAACCGCACCAAACCGATAAACCGAGTCAAACCGAGAAAAAAACCAGACTAGTGATTTAGTTTGACTTGATTTGGTGTTGAAAAAAAACCCGATCATAATTGGTTTGGTTTGGTTTTAACTAAAAAAAGTCAAACCGAACCAAACCAACCCGATATTACATGTATTCAATTTTTAAAATAGTTTACACATAAAAATATTTATTTGTAATGGAATTTATAAATATTTCTTTTATTGTTTCGTAGTTTTTTTATCTATCATCATATTATTCAAGCTTGAACTTAGAATTTTGAATGTCAACAAGTTTTATATCCTATGGATATTTGTAACTCAAATAATGTCTCAAATCATGTCTTGAAAGAAAAGTAAGACATAAGCAATAGAAGAGTCTTCGACGTCAGCGGACGCCATGCTCACCCTGGAAAACTCAGGTAGAAGCTGAGGAGTCGATCAGCCACGAGTCAGAGAAGTAGATCCGGCCTGATACTCTGCATTCATAAAGAATGCAGTAAGTGCAGGTAAGTACATACAACAGTACTAGTAGGCATCATAGGCCGACTAAGCATAGTTAACACAATTCAGAAAAATAACGCAGATAAACAAGTAAACCAATCACGCATGGAACAATATAATCGTAACCAAGTACCCATCAACACCTATGTAAGTATCTAACCCCAATATAATAAGTCTGAGTATATCTAATCCTGGAACAATCAACACAATAGAATCAGCAAAACAATCCATCACAATACACTCATCACGACATCTTACTCGAGTCATAATGCAATGCAATGCAATAATGGTATGAATGTGATTCCATGCCATACTATGCAAATGAGATGTACATATGTACTTCGGACAGAAATATCGACGTCTCGGCAGCACAACCCAGTGTGACTCGCGAAGTCTGAGCGCCACCCGTCCCGGATCTTTGCCAAACAGACAGACTGGATCCTGGCTAATTACTCACAGGGAGAGTCTCACCGGCACCACTCTGGGGGAACCGTGGATCCCATGCACTACAATCGAATTCGGGATAACATCGGAATCGGCCATGCACAACGATGCCCAAATATAACCATCGAACATCAGCCTCCTCACAATCACTCAAGTAAAAGAGTTTATCAAGCATCAGTTTAATATAAACAACGATTCCGAAATAGATCTTTTGACATCGGCCTTTTCCACAATCACTCAAGTAAAAGATTTTATCAAATATCAGTTTCGCTTAATTAACGATATCGGATATCGGCCATGCATGATAATATGAGAGAATGCGTGCAATGCATATATCGATTATCAACAAGTAAGCTCAATATCACAAGTACCTCAACGGGGTACGCCAACAATATATCACATCACAATACCAACAGTGGGTATGCCAACATATATAAATAACTCAAGTACCAACAATGCGTACACCTATAATGTATCATAGTACAAAAACCAACAGCGGGTATGTCAATCCTATCCCAAATCAAGACAACAAGCGACATTCGCTATCTACCAACTACACATGGCATCAAGCCAACACAATTAAACAATTAAACACATATAACGGGGTGGCTAGTCCCAACACATGTTAGGGCTCAACCTAAGGCGATATCCATCCCAACTTCACACCCAAAGGTTCACATGTTGTCTTCTACATCATAATCTAAATATGTGATTCACTATACTAAGTCTCACCAAAGGTAAACTATAACCTACCTGGACTGCCAAACTGCAACACCAACTAGTCACTCTATCGCCTTGCCCTTCCTCTGAAGCTCAGAACCAAACTAATCTAAGAACAATCGAATTCTAAATTAGAAATCATGAATAATGATACTAATATTGCTATGATATCAATTAGATCCATTTTAACCCTAGAAATTTGGGAAAACGAGCCCACAAGGGAGAAACGGGAAATTCACGGGTAAAATATCAAATTGAATCCTAGTTAATCATAACCCCATCATTAATTGTTGATTTAACTCAAGACTTATCCCCAAATCTAATTTCTAGTAAAAACCCCCAAATTGAGTATGGACCCTAATTCCCCAAATCTGAAATTCAACGTTAAAAGTGAAAGATATGGGGTTAATAAGCTTAGATTCGTCACAATTTAGTATTAACATCATCAATTTTATCAATTATAACCCTAGGGAGAAGTCTCCCAAAACCCTTCTTTAAATTCTACTTCTAAGGGATTGAAAAAGGAAGGGATGGTTCTAAGAAGATAATGATTAAAGAGAAGTAAGTAATTAAACAAAGCTTTACCTCCAAGAAATTCCTCAATTTATCCCCAAGAACAGCCTTCCCAAGCTCCAATATCGAGTTATGATATAATGAGGGTCTAAGTCTTATTTTAAGACACATTTAATGAAATTCCCCTGCCCGTGACCGCCACGGCGAAGAGAGTGCCGCTACAGCGGCGCCGTTGCGGCGTCTGGGACACCGCTGCAGCGGTGAGGCCCATTTCTCTTATGACCACCCCAGCGGTCACTACACCACCACAGCGGTACCGCTGGGGCGGCTCTGGTCCTGCCGTTGCGGGCACCAAAAACTAGAAACCTCTAAATTCTCTAAGTCTTCCATTAAATTTTCGGATTACTCTCGAGGCCATCTGCTCATAATCCGACCACCTGAACCCATATAAAATGTCACGACCCAGCTAGGGGCCGTGATGGGTACCCGGGGCTAACCACCGAGCACCGCTCGTGCCATCACTTATTAAGCTTATTTAGCAGGCATTTATCCGATTCATGCTCAATATATAATAAAATCCATTTTCATTTAGAACGAAATGCTTTTATACATACGAGCCCTTAGGATAGCAAAATAATGTACACACACACATATATACATAATGACCATGCCATGAAACCACACGACCCACGTCGAGTATCTATGAGCCTCTAAGAGATGACATCTACAACTGTATATAAAAGAATCATCGTAGGCACCTCCGGGACAATGGAGGGCTTTCAGTCAGCTAGCAGCCTCTAAGAATCCGGAGCGAGATCTCCTCCCTATCTACCTGTGGGCATGAACACAGCGTCCATAGAAAAAAGGACGTCAGTACGAATATTGTACTGAGTATGTAAGGCAGGAATAAAATAAACAAACAGAATAGAAAGATCATAAGTCATGGGACAAAGATATAACCTGCACACATGTCATAGGCAATCGTATTATTATCATATTTCACAGTTTACACAATCATAGTACCCATGTTATCACATCCCATACATCATCACGTACGTCATTATATACCTCATCACATCATAATTTGTATCGTTACCCGCGTCCGGGTAACCCTCATATGCTGCCCACTAGTGGTGATCATGCCCGGCCCTCTTGGCTCGGTGTAAACATCGCAGCCCGCATTAGCGGTGACATGCCCGGCCATATAGGCGCGGTGGAATCATACGCAGCCCGCATTAGCGGTGACATGCCTGGCCATATAGGCGCGGTGGAATCATATCATCATAACATCAATCACAACACGTCATTATTATACATCTCAAGCCATAGCATCATGTTATCATTTCTTAGTGTCCCATGTACCCCATAGTGTTACAAGTTAGCATTACTTATCATCTTATTGTCATAATATACATTAGCATTAAGAGCATTCATTAGGCTTTAAGACAACCATACTATGTCGGGGTGACGTAAGGTCGTGAACCCCCGATTGTATTATGGACATTTATGAGTATCATGCCTCGCCTTGAAGGGAATAAAACATAAGGCGAGTGTTTATAGTAATAACATCATTAGCATTGTAGGAACAACATGCCACAATTTCTTGAATCTCTATACTCTAGCTCATTGTCATCACTATCATGCTCATAGAGGATTTAATATATGGAAGGGCTCTTAAGCTTCATCTTATAAAAGGATTTATGAAAAGCTTGAAGGATTCATGCCTTTTGAAAGAAGAGTTAAGCCTCACATACCTTTGTTGTTTAAGCAATTTAGCGTTTGCTTATTCTCCTTCAACGTCACGCCTCTACCTTCAAGAAGAGGATTCATACTAACATTAGTCAATTAGCCATAAGAACGCATTACTATTTCTAGAGAAAATTGGGCAGCACTTCCTTTGCTTATACTACTTCTCCCATCTTCCGTATCAACTCCCAACACTTACAACAACAATCACAATATAGCAATCACCAATCATTTTCTATGTACTTTAAACAAAATCCACCATTTCTCCCCCTTTTTCCCGTATTTATGATTTTAGGTTCGCTATCGTATTTTCCACGTATCACACTTATCTCACGGTCTACATGTCATTTATAACATATTCATACTCATAACACACTAGCATTCATGATTCAATTCCACTATCATTCAATGGTGACACTATTCACCCATTCAAGACCCATTTCCCATGTCTCTCTACAATTCAAGCTTCTTAGTATCCAAATACCTTAAACAACATGATAAAGTCATGAAACATACCTTAGATGATGGTTGAACAAGTCTTGAGTTGAATTACTTCACTTGCACCAAACCCTAGTTCCACCTTCTATGGAATTTCTTGACTTAAATGACCTTTTGATGTGTTTCTTACACTTGGTTTTAGTGGATTGATGAAGTTGATCTTAATTCTTCACTTGAACTCTTGGTTTGGAAGAGTTTGGAATGTTCTAGAGAGAGATGGGGTCGTGGAGTGAGAAGGAGAAATGAATAAAATGAACTTGGATCATATTTTTATAAATACAAAACCAGTCCCGATGCCATTATACGGTCCATTATACGGTCCGTATAAATTTATACGGTCCGTATAATTGACCGTAAAACTGACTCAGTGATCACCCCTTTCTGTGTCAACTTGACGGTTTATTTGACGGGCCGTATAATTTTATACGGTCCGTATAATCTACCGTAAAACCCACTTTTCTTCAACTTCTTTCTATGACACTTTAACAGTTCATTATACGGCCGTAAAACCATTATACGGTCCGTATAATTCGCCAGTTCACTGAGTCTTATTTTGTCACTTCGTTTAATCTCCGATCCTTACGGGACCTTCTTAACAATTGTTCAACAACTCGATACCAATAAAATGAACGTTACCACTCATCTCCACAACATCGTATACACTATATCCTTGTTAGCCTATTCACTGTACGCTTAACGGGAAAATTTTCGGGGTGTAACATAAAAATATGCTACGAACGTACTCATGCTCGCAAAATTTCCAACAGAGGTCTCGTTGACAGAGTCAACCACCAGTGCCTACTTCCCATTTCCCATCCAAAGTCCCCAAATGCACCAAAATGCATTGGGAACCGAACCAATCATACGTACAAGTTCTAAACATTCATCCGGACCTCTCCGAGTTGACGAAACTCCGGAAAAGGTTCGTTTTCCTAAAAGTCAACCTCGGGTCAAAATGAGTCAATAAACGCTCGGAAGTGGCGAAAGTGCCAAAAGAGCCATAACGACCAAACAGGTCGTTACATTACAAGTCATGTTTACAACCCATGTTTACAAGTCATGTTTACAACTCAAGTTTACAAGTCACGCTTACAAGTTATGTTATACAAATCATGGGCTCAGATGCCACCTATATTCATGTTCATGTTTTGGGAGTTGCACAGATTACCGAGAAGGTTTAATACCTGAAACTATGTATACCTGCATAGGATAAGGGTAGCTCTGCCCAGTTAGGACGATTCCTTCGTGTTTCCCATTGTGGGATATTTTATGGATCCATTCATGTTATGTTCATGTCTTGTATCCCAGCAAGGTACAAGATTGCTTAGCTGATCCGGCAGAGATCAGACGCTACGTGCTCACTTAGTGGTTACATGTCAGTTTTACTAATGCTTTCCCGCAGATATATATGTAATTAAAACTATTTTACTCATGTTATATTATATTCATGTCAGATATTATTCATGTTCATGCTCAGGTTGCAGTTATAGTTTTAGTTTCAATTTCAGATTACTTCATGCATCCATGCTATTGATTTGGGCTGCCCATTCCCCGAGCACCCCACTTACAGTTCTTTCATTCAGTTTCTTTACATACAAGTACAATTAAAATGTACTCATGCCCTTTTTGCCTGGGGCCTGCATTTCAAGATGCACGCATTAATTTACTGGGCGATGGATCTGCTCACTGGGATTTCTCGTATCAGCTATTGGTGAGACCCATTTACTTCGAGGCGTTGTCTTTAATTTTGGTAGTTATGTCATGTTAGACAGTCAGGTATGTTGGGGCCTTGTCCTAGCACCAGTTCAGTATTTCAGAATCATGTCAGAGATTTCATAGACTAGTCAGTATGTCATGTTGGGTAATCGGCTATGTTCAGCCTTGTGGGCTATACTCATGTTTTAAAAGTATTTTCAGTATTAAAATAATATCACATTCTTTATTCATACTTTTCATGTTTTAACTTATATTCTATGCCAGTACATGTTCTATGTTGATTCAGCAAGCCATGTGGTTCACTCGGTTACATGCAGTCAGGCACCGAGTGCCGTGTCGCGCTCAGGCCATGGTTCGGGGCGTGACATTTTCCTATCTTTTTCTATTACATGACATATGTTCTTTCTCGTACATTTATTAGGTATAACTGTCTAGTTCTATACGTGTTGTGTGTTCGGTTTTTATGTACGGTATGCGTGTTTTCAATCGTTGTCTCCCTATGGTACCTAGGGAGTACTAGTGGTTGGACTCATACTACACTTGCTACACTTTGTGCAGATACAGATCCCTGTTCAAGTTTCAAGCCACGTGGCTGATCCCGAGGCTATGCATCAAAGACTTTAGGGTGAGCTACCAGTCGGACCTGCAGCCCTGGATCTCTTATTATGTTATCCTGTCTATTTCCTATTCTACAGACAATTATCTAATTCAATACTTTGAGACTTGTATTTTATTTTATAAGCTCTTGTACGAATAAGACCAGGTTTCAGGGTTGTAAAGACTAAGTTATCTTTCCGGACAATTCTATATTTTTAAGACTGTTGGATGATACTTTAAGTGTTCTTACATTTTTCCGCATTTTCTTTTCAAATGATTTGATAATTTGGGAATGGTTCTCCTACCGGAGGATAGTGTAGGTGCTATCATGACCCGTGAATTGAGTCGTGACACTTTTATTTCTTTAATATATAACCACGAGAATTCTCAATTATTTTTACATTACATTTGAATCGGGATGGCCAACCGGTCACGCTAACCGATAAAATCAGTAAACTTTTAATTTCTGCAGCATGTGATTTCTTCGTGCTTGCATTTAGGTAGCTCTCAATCGGAGGAAAAAATAGGTCATATTTCACATACATATTTTTTACCTGCTATAGTTATAGTAATATGAAGATATTAAATCTCCCCATAATTTATCGTTTCAATTAATTCATTATTGGTCAATTCCTTAGAAATTTAATAAGTTTCTTTTGAGGCTTACTAGAACACCAATATAATAAATAATTTCATCCCTTCGGGTAGTATAAATTAGCTCTTTGGGGGCTCTCAATTAATTTTGTGCGGCCAAATATGTTTTGACACCATCCATAGGTACGCGATCAATGACAAATTCAAATTCATGAGGTCATAAAATAATATTCATTCTGGTCATGTGTCACGACCCAACCGGAGGGCCGCGACGGGCACCCGGTGCTAACCCACCCGGGCATCTCTTATCATACTTTCACATTTACATCTAGGTGAGCCACATAGCTAAATCATACTTTCCATCAATTATTCATACTAATTCCATTGGGCAACAATACATATATATCATCATCAATAACAATGCCCATATAGATGTACATAAGCCGACGAGGCTAACAAAATGATATCCAAAATATAGGCCGACAAGGCCAACCACATCTAACCATATACATATGTCTACGAGCCTCTAAGGAGAGTATGTCATATCATATAGGCGGGACAGGACCCCGCCATGCCCATAAATATGTACACAAAAGAATAAATACCAAAAGCTGTAACTCCGAATGAAATGGAGCTCCGCTATGTAGCCCCTGAGTAATAAAGCTACGGATCAAGTCTGTCTCCCTGGCCATCTGCAGGCATGACGCAGCGTCCACAAACAAAAGGACGTCAATACGAAGAATGTACTGAGTATGTAAAGCATGATCAACATCATTATGAAAGCATAGTAGACAACATAAGAAATAGCATAGAATGGGAGATAGTAGTATCATCATTATAAACACTTACTTGCTTTTCATAGGGACTTTCCATTTCTAATGCGTGGTTGTGTACATACATCCGTATCCGTTTCCGTACTCATTTACATTTCGTATCCATTTTCGTGTTCATAGCATATTCGTATTTATATTCATAATTCGTTTACCTATTCATATTCATAGCATACCCGACCATGAAGGATCGATGTTTCACATACCCGGCACATGACGAGGCTCGGTGATTATACATATCTGGCCCTTCCAAGGCTCAGGGTTATCCGTACCCAACTGCAGTGGTGTGCGCGCGATACATAACATACCCGGCCACATAAGCCCGGTGTTACATAATAATCATACATAGACACATATACGTAGGAGCTCATAAGCATTTTTTACGTCAATACTATCGTCGTTCATTACATCCATCCCTAGAGGATTACTCATCATATAAGGAATTTAGTACAATCGTAACATATCGAGTATCATGAGCTTAGTAACTTTTAAAGATAGAATCATTTGGAGGAGATCATAGGCTCATGGAAGAATAGATATTTGGCCAAGGAATCATGCCTTACGAAAGAAGGGTTAGCCTTACATACCTTTCCGTTCAACTATTCTACCACTTGCACGTTCTCCTTCAATGCTCACGTTTCTACCTTCATTAGAGTTATACTATCATTAGAAAATCGATAGCTTAGCATGCATGACTAAAGCTAGAGAAAATTGGACAGCATTTCCTTTATTTATACGACTTCCTCCATGTCATATATCAACTCCCAAACATCAATAATAACATTCACAACATCATAACAATAGTCTTTATTCACCTATATTATCCTTACTTCTCAATTCACTTCCAATCATCCACATCCATGATCATAGCACACTATTACATTCATTCATATAAAATTTCCATCCCATGTTCGTAACCTCATTTATAACATAACCATAATCACAACATATCAAGAATCATGACTCAATCCAAGCTATTACTCAAAAATGACACTATTCCCACATTCATGACCCATTTTCTATATTCTTCTACAATCCAAGTGTTTCAACTTCTCAATACCTTAAACAACATGGAAATACCATAAAACATACCTTAGATGGTGTAGGAATGATGTTGCGACCCAGCTAGGGGACGTGACGGGTACCCGGGGCTAGCTACCGAGCACCACTCGTGCTACTACTCATCTTGCTCATTTAATGGACTTTTATCAGCTTTATACTCAAATTGTAGGAAAATCATATTTTATATGGAAACATAAATTCTTTTTATATACATTTGCCTCTCGGCCATCAAAATAATATATACATATAATAGCATCTCGTGAGACCATCTAACCCACACTGTGCATCTACGAGCCTCTACTGGAGTGCTAAACATAAGGACGGGACAAGACCCAGTCATGCCCAAAAATACATATACATGAATATACACAAAAGAATCGTCATAAGCACCTCCGAACAAAGGAGTTCTTTCACTCAGCTGACAGCTACTGTTGGTCTGGGTCGAGCTCTCCTCCCTGTCTACCTGTGGGCATGATCACAGCGTCCAAAGAAAACGGACGTCAGTACGAATATTGTACTGAGTATGAGAGGCATAAACAAGGAAATAAGGCAACGATATACAACAAGCATCAACATGCAATAACTGTATCTGACTGTCAAGTGTAAAGAAATAATGCATGCTGGCTTACTCATAGTCATCATCAGGTCATGTGTGCGTAAATATATAAGCTGCCCGCGCATATAGGTACGGTGTAATAATGTATAAGTTGCCCGTCCATATCGGATCGGTGTGATAATCATAACATTAGCCTGCGTCCAGGCCTCCCGCGTCCGGGGTATCATCTTATGCCGCCCACTAGTGGTGTCTGCCCATGCCATTTGGCCATGGTGTATCGTATAGCTGCCCGCCTTGGCGGTGACTGCCCGGCCAACTAGGCATGGTGTTATATCATCATCATACATGCTCATCATAATATGCTTATCGTAACATACTTATCATAATACATGCAAAAGGCTTATGACCAACTTTACTTTATCGGGGTGACGTAAGGTCGTGATCCCCCGATTTCATTATGGAGCAATTATTGACATTTTGCCTCACCTTGAAGGAACTAACATATAAGGTGAGTGTGAGCAATAAATAACATCATGCCATTTTAGGATCATCATATCATATCTCTTATCTTATATTACCATTCATAAATATAGGATTTTAGCTTTCCGGAATATAGGAACTCATGAAGAGGAAGAAAAATTATGATATGAGATTCATGCCATTAGAAAGAAAGGACTAGCCTCACATACCTTTGACGTTTAACTAAGCTATCGTTCGCATGTTCTCCTTCGATATCACGTTTCTACCTTCAAAAGAGAATTCGCATTTACGTTAGTTAATCGACTATAAGAACGCGCTACTATTTCTAGGGAAAATTGGGCGGCACTTCCTTTTGTTATACTACATTTCCTATATTCTATATCAACTCCCACACGCTCACAACAACATTCACAATATCGCAATCAACAATCATCATTTATATACATTGACCACAATCCACCATTTCTCTTCAATTTCTCCACATTTATGGTTAGAGCTTACTATCGCGTCTCCTCATATATAATACTTATTTCATGGCCTAAATGTCATTTATAATGTATTCATAACCACAACACTCCAACATTCATAATCCAACCCAACTACTATCCAACCATGACACTATTCACTCACAAATGACCCATTTCCTATGTCTTTTTACAATTCAAGTATCTTAACCTTCCAATACCTTAAACAACATGTTTAGTAATGGAACTTACCTTAGATGATGGTTGAACAAGCCTTGAATAGAATTACTCCTTTAGCACCAAAACCCTACTTTACTTCTTTTGGGTTTTCTTGAGAAAGATGAACATTAGTGTGATTCTTACACTTGATTTCGTGGGTTTCATGTAGTTGATCACCAATTTCCTTTGGTTTTCTTGGGATGAAGAGTAGAGAGTATTCTAGAGGCTTCTTGAGAGAAATATCGTGGAGTTGAAATGAATTGAATGAGGTTAGGTCTCCTTTTAATGACTTAAAATCTAGTCCGGAATGAACAGTGACTGAAGTGCACAGTGGTCGTAATCCCAGTTTACGGTCCGTATTCCAGTTTACGGGCCGTATATCATGGTCGTATTTAAGCATATCAAAACCAGAAAGGTATGCTGAGGATCATGGTGATTTATGATCGCAGTTTACGGGCCGTATTTCAATTTACGGTCCGTATTCCAAGTCGTATTTAACCATTTGAACATTTGGCAGAAAGTTGAAGTTTTGTGAGTTGGAATACGACATGGTGGTTTACGGGCCGTATACCACTTTACGGTCCGTATTTCACTTTACGGTCGACTGGGCCAAAATGCAAATCAGCGACTTTCAAGTCTTCAAAACATATAATTAGTCATTGTGGAACATAACCTTATCCCTTGTTCCCATTGCGTTTGAAATCTTACTTAAGGTCGTCAAATGCCGTTCCCTTCTCATTAAAACATCGTATACTCGTATTCTTCGTTACGCTATTCGTTGTAAGTTCACGGGGAAATTTCCGAGGTGTAACACTCTCCCCCTATTTTGGAACATTCATCCTCGAATGTTAAATACTCGGGATTCTACAAAAATTTCGCCAGAGTTTCCACTATAATTTGGCACTACCAACCCATAATATCATCACCTCACAGGGCTACATCACAACATCGACATATCTATTGCCACACACGACCAAAAGCATGAAAAATAAGCATACATACCTCATATCGTTGGCATTTCATCTTGAATCTCCTCTGGGGGTCGAAATAAATGCGGATACTTAGACTTCATACTCTCTTCTGCTTCCCAATTCATTTCTTCCCGGTTATTGTTTCGCCACAAGACTTTAACTGAAACTACCTCTTTATTTCAAAGTCTTCGCACTTGCCTGTCTAAAATAGCAATAGGCACCTCTTCATAGGTTAGCCTTTCTGTCACTTGCACATCATCTATCGAGACAATCTTTGTGGGATCCCCAATACACTTGTGGAGCATCAAAATGTGGAAGACTGGATGGACTGATTCAAGCTCCGAAGGCAAGTTCAATTCATAGGCGACATGACCCACCTTGCGGATAATTCTATAGGGTCCAATGTATCTAGGGCTTAGCTTCCCTTTCTTGCCAAAGCTCATCACCCCTTTCATTGGCGATACTTTCAAAAATACCCAATCATTAACCTGGAATTCCATGTCTCGTCGGCGATGTCTGCATAAGACTTTTGGCGACTTTGGGCTGTCAGCAACCGATCTCGGATCACCTTAACTTTTTCCACCGCTTGTTGAATCAATTCGGGGCCTACTAGTTGTGCTTCCCCTATTTCGAACCATCCGATTGGGGATCTACATTTTCTTCCATACAAAGCTTCATATGGAGCCATTTGAATACTAGAATGATAGCTGTTATTATACACAAATTCGATTAGCGGAAAATTATCGTCCCAACTTCTACCGAAATCCAGCACACATGCTCGTAGCATATCTTCCAAGGTTTGAATAGTGCGCTCGGTTTGTCCATCGGTCTGCGGATGAAATGTCGTGCTAAGCTTCACTTGGGTGCCTAGACCTTCTTGGAAGGACTTCCAAAACTTGGCTGCAAACTGTGCTCCTCTATCCGTAATAATAGATAATGGTATACCATGGAGTCGCACAATTTCCTTGAGATACAACCTCACATAGTCTTCTGCTGAGTACGTGGTTCTAACTGGAAGAAAATGGGTTGCTTTTGTGAGTCTGTCCACAATCACCCATATCGAATCATACTTGCCTCGAGAACGAGGTAATCCCACGATGAAATCCATATTGATCACTTCCCATTTCCAAGTAGGGATTTCTATTGCTTGCAATAAGCCTCTTGGCTTTTGATGTTCAACTTTTACTTGTTGGCAATTTGGACACTGTTCTACAAATTCGGCTATGTCTCTCTTCATGCCATCCCACCAATACATCATCTTGAGATCATGATACATTTTTGTTGCACCTGGATGAATAGAATACCGAGAACAATGTGCTTCTTCTAGAATTCGTTGGCACAACTCCACTACATTCGGCACACACAGCCTGCCTTGGTATCTAAGAATTTCGTCCATAGAAACTTCAAATGAAGACTTTTATTTTCCATGAGATGTGTCTTTGCAACGACACAATTTAGGATCTTCATATTGCTGTTTTTTCACTTCCATGTCCAAGGACGAAGTTGTGGGATCATTAATGCCAATCCCTACATTACCTGAATCAATCACACACACTCCAATATTAGCTAATTGGCGGAGCTCATGAACCATCTCTTTCTTTTCCGGAGGGACTTCACATAAACTGCCCACTGTTCGGCGGCTAAGCGCATCGGCTACTACATTCGCTTTTCCGGGGTGGTACAAAATGTTCACATCATAATCCTTCAATAATTCTAACCACCGCCTCTGCCGCAGGTTCAACTCCTTCTGCTTGAAAATGTACTGAAGGCTTTTGTGATCTTTATAGATATCAACATGCACACCATACAAATAATGCCTCCATATTTTTAAGGCATGAATAACTGCAGCCAATTCGAGATCATGAGTCGGATAATTCTTTTCATGTTTCTGTAATTGTCTCGAAGTATATGCAATAACTTTCCCATGCTGCATCAATACGCATCCTAGTCCAACACCGGAAGCGTCACAATACACCACATAGCCATCTGGCCCTTCTGGAAGTGTTAAGACCGGAGCTGAGGTCAATCTGCCTTTCAACTCCTGGAAACTACATTCACAAGCATCATTCCATTGGAATTTGGCTGACTTCTGGGTTAGCTTCGCCAATGGGGCTGAAATAGATGAAAAGCCCTCTACGAATCTTCTATAGTATCCTGCCAAACCCAGAAAACTACGAACTTCTATAGGCGTCGTAGGCCTTGGCCAAGTCTTCACAGCTTCAATTTTCTGAGTGTCGACTCGAATGCCATCATTTGAAATAACATGGCCCAGAAATGTCACAGAATTTAGCCAAAACTCACACTTTGAAAATTTCGCATACAATTCTCGGCCTCGAAGAATGCCAAGAACAATTCGCAAATGATCTGCATGTTCCGATTCCGTGTGAGAATACACCAGAATATCATCAATAAATACTATCACAAATAAGTCCAAGAGAGGCCTGAATACATTATTCATCAAATTCATAAACACGGCCGGAGCAATAGTCAACCCAAACGACATCACTCAGAATTCATAGTGACCATATCTCGTTCTGAAGGCCGTCTTGGGAATATCCGCTTCTCTAACTCTCACTTGATGATAACCCGATCTCAAATCTATTTTTGAAAACCATTTGGCACCCGGTAGCTGGTCAAATAAATCATCAATCCTCGGAAGAGGATATTTGTTCTTTATCGTCACTTTATTCAATTGCCTGTAGTAGATAAACATTCGTAGCGATCGGTCTTTCTTTCTTACAAATAAGACTGGTGCTCCCCACGGTGATGCACTGGGCCTAATAAACCCCTTTTCAAGCAAGTCTTTCAACAGCTCCTTTAGCTCTTTTAGTTCTGCCGGAGCCATTCGATAAGGAGGAATAGAAATAGGCTTGGTGTCCGGCAACACATCAATGGCGAAGTCAATCTCTCTTTTTGGAGGAAGTCCTGGAAGTTCATCTGGGAATACATCCGGAAATTCATTCACTATCGGAACTGATTGGAAAGTTGGTGACTTTGACTCGGTGTCATGAACCCAAACTAAACGATAAATATAACCCTTGGCTATCATCTTCCTTGCCTTAAGGTAGGAAATAAACCTACCCTTTGGAGATGCTGCATTACCTTTCCATTCAAGCACGGGTTCTCCCGGAAATTTAAATCGCACCACTTTCAATCGGCAATCAACATTAGCATAGCACGAGGCCAACCAATCCATACCCATAATTATATCGAAATCTAACATCTCCAACTCAATCAAATCAGCTATGGTCTGGCGATCCCATATCATAACTACACAATTTTTATACACTTGTCTTGCTATCACGGGATCACCAACCGGAGTAGATACCTCGAAAGGTTTGATTGGCTCAGGTTTCACCCCGATACAACCCGCAACATATGGAGTAATATAAGAAAGAGTAGAACCCAGATCTATCAGTGCATATACATCACGGGAGAATATAGACAATGTACCTGTGACCACATCCGGGGAAGACTCAAGATCCTGTCGTCCGGCTAAAGCATATACACGGGGCTGAGTGGCACCTGAAGTAGATGCTGCCCCTCTACCTCTACCTCGGCCTGCTGACATCTGGGGAATCTGTCCTGCCGGGCGTGCTGAGGAAAAACCAGCTGCTGAACCTGTGGGCTGAACTCCAACTCTACCACTCATCGACGAGCAATCTCTCATCATGTGCCCAACTTGGCCGCAAGTATAGCAAGTGTCCGAACCCTGACGACACTGTCCGGAATGCAATCTACCGCACTGGCTGCATCGCGATGCTGGGCGTCTCCTCCCGCTATAATCTTCCCTGATCTAGGAATCCGGAGTCCTCGAACTCTGGCCCGGTCCTGAGCGGAAGGAGCGATCAAATCTCCTACCTGTAAATCGAGGAGGTGCACTGGTCACCGACTGGCCTGAGTACCTAGAATATATCTGTCTTGATCCCCCTCTATAATCACTGCCTGCTCCCATAGATCTAGCCCTCTTGCTTTGCCTTCTATCACTATCACGATCACTTCTTTGTGGTTGTTGTCGCCCTTCTAAATTCTAAGCATGGGCCTGTATCCGGGAAATATCCATCCCGTCTTGCAAGGACGCCGTCAAACAATCTCTGAATAAATGTGGCCCTAGGTCACTTACAAATCTATGTACCCGATCTCCCATGTCGGCCACTATAGCCGGGGCATAACTAGCCAATGAATTAAATTGCATGCTATACTCCCGGGCACTCATATTTCCTTGCCTCAGATTTAGAAACCTATCCGCTCTAGCTCGGCGGACCTGAGGTGGAAAATAGTGACGAATAAATGCATCCACGAATTCTTGCCAAACCGGATGAGGCGCATTCTCTCCTCTTGATAATACCCAATTGTTGTACCACAAAACAGCCACATCCCGGAGTCTATAAGATGCCAACTCCACGGATTCAGTTTTAGAGGCATGGACAATATTCAATGTCCTCAGCACCTCATCTATGAAAACTTGCGGGTCTTCATCCGGCTTTGACCCGAAGAACTCCGGAGGATTTAGAC
Source organism: Lycium barbarum (assembly GCF_019175385.1). NCBI lineage: Eukaryota > Viridiplantae > Streptophyta > Magnoliopsida > Solanales > Solanaceae > Lycium > Lycium barbarum. The sequence goes on from NC_083344.1 coordinate 76,725,273, forward strand.
TGATGAAATCACGGGCTTTGGTACTTGCTGCCCGATCACTTGAACTCGCATTTTACCGTTGTGCCTGAGCGGCAACCAATTGCGTCAATAAATGAATGGCCTCGGTTATTTGTTGACCCGAAGCGACCGGTGGAGGAATTGGAGCTGGAGCTCTTCCTTGTTCTTCCACATTAGGCGGGGTAGAAGAAGTATTAGACAAGGCCTCATTATGTGATTCGCCTTCTTCTATATTCATCGGAGGCTCTCTTTCTACCCGCCTCTTTGCCGTAGTCTTGCCCTTCTGGGCAGCTGTAGCCTTTCCCTTGGGCGGCATTCTGAAATCATAACACACTATTAGTGAGGATAAAATCTTATACACGGCTATATCGCACGATCTCATAAGAAGAAAGATGGTCATTTTTCCTAAATACCCTGTAGCCTCTTGTTTATTGATGTGGCGCGCAACACACCATAAACAAGACTCTACTAGACACAGCTCGTAGACACTTCCTAGGACTGAACCGCTCTGATACCACTTTTGTCACGACCCAGCTAGGGGCCGTGACGGGTACCCGGGGCTAGCCACCGAGCACCACTCGTGCTACTACACATCTTGCTCATTTAATGGTCTTTTATCAGCTTTATACTCAAATTGTAGGAAAATCATATTTTATATGGAAACATAAATACTTTTTATATACATTTGCCTCTCGGCCATCAAAATAATATATACATATAATAGCTTCTCGTGAGACCATCCAACCCACACTGCGCATCTACGAGCCTCTACTGGAGTGCTAAACATAAGGACGGGACAAGACCCCGTCATGCCCAAAAATACATATACATGAATATACACAAAAGAATCGTCATAAGCACCTCCGAACAAAGGAGTGCTTTCACTCAGCTGACAGCTACTGTTGGTCTGGGTCGAGCTCTCCTCCCTGTCTACCTGTGGGCATGATCACAGCGTCCAAAGAAAACGGACGTCAGTACGAATATTGTACTGAGTATGAGAGGCATAAACAAGGAAATAAGGCAACGATATACAACAAGCATCAACATGCAATAACTGTATCTGACTGTCAAGTGTAAAGAAATAATGCATACTGGCTTACTCATAGTCATCATCAGGTCATGTGTGCGTAAATATATAAGTTGCCCGCGCATATAGGTACGGTGTAATAATGTATAAGTTGCCCGTCCATATCGGATCGGTGTGATAATCATAACATTAGCCTGCGTCCAGGCCTCCCGCGTCCGGGGTATCATCTCATGCCGCCCACTAGTGGTGTCTGCCCATGCCATTTGGCCATGGTGTATCGTATAGCTGCCCGCCTTGGCGGTGACTGCCCAGCCAACTAGGCGCGGTGTTATATCATCATCATACATGCTCATCATAATATGCTTATCGTAACATACTTATCTTAATACATGCATAAGGCTTATGAACAACTTTACTTTATCGGGGTGACGTAAGGTCGTGATCCCCCGATTTCATTATGGAGCAATTATTGACATTCTGCCTCACCTTGAAGGAACTAACATATAAGGTGAGTGTGAGCAATAAATAACATCATGCCATTTTAGGATCATCATATCATATCTCTAATCTTATATTACCGTTCATAGATATAGGCTTTTAGCTTTCCGGAATATAGGAACTCATGAAGAGGAAGAAACATTATGCTATGAGATTCATGCCATTAGAAAGAAGGGACTAGCCTCACATACCTTTGACGTTTAACTAAGCTATCATTAGCCTATTCTCCTTCGATATCACGTTTCTACCTTCAAAAGAGAATTCGCATTTACGTTAGTTAATCGACTATAAGAACGCGCTACTATTTCTAGGGAATATTGGGCGGAACTTCCTTTGGTTATAATACTTTTCCCATATTCTATATCAACTCCCACACGCTCACAACAACATTCACAATATCGCAATCAACAATCATCATTTATATACATTGACCACAATCTACCATTTCTCTTCAATTTCTCCACATTTATGGTTAGAGCTTACTATCGCGTCTCCTCATATCTAATACTTATTTCATGGCCTAAATGTCATTTATAACATATTCATAACCACAACACTCCAACATTCATAATCCAACCCAACTATTATCCAACCATGACACTATTCACTCACAAATGACCCATTTCCTATGTCTTTTTACAATTCAAGTATCTTAACCTTCCAATACCTTAAACAACATGTTTTAGTCATGGAACCTAACTTAGATGATGGTTGACCAAGCCTTGAATGGAATTACTCCTTTAGCACCAAAACCCTACTTTACTTCTTTTGGGTTTTTGAGAAAGATGAACTTTAGTGTGATTCTTACACTTGATTTCGTGGGTTTCATATAATTGATCACTAATTTCCTTTTGGGTTTCTTGGGATGAAGATTAGAGAGTATTCTAGAGGCTTCTTGAGAGAAATATCGTGGAGTTGAAATGAATTGAATGAGGTTAGGTCTGCTTTTAATGACTTAAAATCTAGTCTGGAATGAACAGTGACTGAAGTGCACAGTGGTCGTAATCCCAGTTTACGGGCCGTATATCGTGGTCGTATTTAAACATATCAAAACCAGAAAGGTATGCTGAGGATCATGGTGATTTACGATCGCAGTTTACGGGCCGTATTTCAATTTACGGTCCGTATTCCAAGTCGTATTTAACCATTTGAACATTTGGCAGATAGTTGAAGTTTTGTGAGTTGGAATACAACATGGTGGTTTACGGGCCGTATACCACTTTACGGTCCGTATTTCACTTTACAATCGACTGGGCCAAAATGCAAATCTGCGACTTTCAAGTCTTCAAAACCTATAATTAGTCATTGTGGAGCATAACCTTATCCCTTGTTCCCATTGCCTTTGAAATCTTACTTAAGGTCGTCAAACGTCGTTGCCTTATCATTAAAACATCGTACACTCGTATTCTTCGTTAGTCTATTCGTTGTACGTTCACGGGGAAATTTTCGAGGTGTAACAAATGACCCTTGGGTGGAAACACTTCATTTGAGCAAAACCCTAGTTTCACCTTCACTCGGATTCCTTGTCTTGGATGAACTTTAATGGGTTTCTTACACTTGATTCTCTTGGTTTGATGAAGTTGATCACTAATATCCCTTGAATTCTTGTGGGAGAAGTGTGGAGAAATGTTCTAGAGAGTTCTAGAGAGAAGGGGTGTGAAGGGGAAATGAAATGAAATAACTTGGACCCCTTATTAATAATACTCAAATCTGTCCCGCTTCAAATCTACAGACCAACATACGGTCCCTATAAATTTCACTGATCGTATGTCTGGCCATAGATTTGGTCCAGTGAGGCTGGCCATCTGGGCTGATTATACGGCCAAACATATGACCAGTATAATTTATACGGCCAGTATTGTCAAGACCAGACTAGGGGCCATGACGGGTACCCGGAACTGACTACCGAGCACCACTCATATCGCTGGTTATCATACTTATTCTCATGCTCATAATCATAGGGAAAACCAATCTCACTTTGAAACATATTTACCTTTATATACATAAGCCCTTCGGCTATCAAAATAATACATGCACAATAAGGAAATCATGAGATCATACTACCCACACATACGTATCTACGAGCCTCTACTAGAGTACTAGACATATAGACGGGACGGGACAGGACCCCGTCGTGCTCAAAACATATATATATATATATATATACAAAATGATAAATCAATGGCACCTCCGGAACAATGGAGTGCTCATAAAGTCTGCTGATAGCTCCTACGAATCTGGATCACCTCCCTGTCTACCTATGGGCATGAACACAGCGTCCAAAGAAAAAAGACGGCAGTACGAACATTGTACTGAGTATGTAAGGCATGAACGAAATGAACATAATAGGGAAATCATAAGACATAAGATGAAGATATAATCTGCTTAACCTTTAAGAGTAAATACATTTCATACATATAACATATATAATCGTAGTACATATATCGTCATAGCACATACATCACCATATCGTATATATACCATCATCGTTAACCCGCGTCCAGGTAACCATCATACGCTGCCCCCTAGTGGTGTCATGCCCGGCCCTCTAGGCTCAGTGTAATCATAAGCATCCCGCCTTAGCGGTGACATGCCCAGCCCTCTAGGCACGGTGTAATCGTATGCAGCCCGCCTTCGCGGTGCCATGCCCGGCCATTTAGGCACGGTGTAATCGCATCGTTATATACCAATCGTAAACTTAACATTATCATGCATTGCATAGGCATATCATGACCTTATCATAACTTAGCATCATTATATATTTATCATCAAAACATACATTAGAACTTGAAGGCAACCATGGCTATGTCGGGGTGACATAAGGTCGTGAACCCCCCGATTACATTATGGAGTGATCATAATCATTATGTCTCACCTTGAGGGGACTAACATTTTAAGGTGAGTGTACACAAGGAAAAGCATAAATGGAACCATACTTAGGATCACTAACCTCATGGACATCGTATATTACTCTAGGATCTCTAGGCTTAGACTTATCATCATTATTATCATATTCATGACATATTTCTCATCTTTATCTCATAAGAAGCTCTTTATCAACGTTGACTCGTAGTTCCCGGAATGTAAGAAAGTCATGGAGAGGTAGGGAAAATATATCATAGGAATCATATAAGGATCATTAGCTTCGTAGGAATGTCATATCATGAGCTTTAGGACTTCTAGACTTAGATTCATCATCAGTATTGTCATGCTCGTAAATTATCCCTTTTCTTTATCTTGTATGAAGCTCTTTATAATCGCAGACTCATAATTTCCGATATGTAGGAAAATCATGGAAATATAGGAGGATTGATGTCGTAAGAGTCATGCCTTAGAAAGAAGGGACTAGCCTTACATACCTCTTTCGTTTAACAATTCCATCGCTTGATTGTTCTCCTTCAATGCTCACGTTTCTACCTTCAAGAGAATTCGCATTAACATTAACTAATCGATTATATGAACGTGCTTACTAAAGCTAGAGAAAATTGGGCAGCATTTCCTTAGTTTATACAACTTTCCTCATATCATATATCAATTCCCAAACGTCTGTAATAACATTCACAACATTATAACCAACAATCTTCATTCATCTACATTACCCACATTCTACAATTTCACTTCAATTCATCCATAATCATGGTCGTAGTATACTAGTACGTTTTCTCACATATAATACTTATCCCATGTTCTAAATGTCACTTATAACATACTTACAATCACAACATATCAATATTCATGACTCATCCCAAGCTACTACTCAAAATCTCATTATTCTCATCTTTATAACCCATTTTCTATCTCCTTTCATAATCTAAGTCTTTCAACCTCTCAATATCTTAAACAACATGGAATGATCATAAAACTTACCTTAGATAGTGTGGGAATGAGCCTTGAGTGGAAAGACTTCACTTGAGCCAAAACCCTAGTTCCGTTCCAATGGAATTTCTTGACTTGGATGAACTCTAATGAGTTTCTTACACTTGATTTCCTTGGTTTGATGAAGTTAATCCTTACTCTCTCTTGGATTCTTGTAGGTGGAGTGTGGAGAAATGTTCTAGAGAGTTCTAGAGAGAAGGGGAGTGAAGGGGAAATGAAATGAAATGAACTTGATCCCCTTATTAACAATACACAATCGGTCCCATCTTGTTTCTACGGACCAACATACGGTCCGTATAAATTATACTGACCGTATGTCTGGCCGTAGATTTGGTCCAGTGAATGCTGCCAATCTGGGCAAAATATATGGCCTAACATACGGCCAATATAACTTATACGGCCAGTATGTTGGGTTGTCTAATGCCCAGCTATTCCGATGTCGTTCTCGTCGACTCGTTTGATCTCCAATCCTTATGGAACCTTATTAACGCTTGTTTAACACCTCACTAACAATCTAAGGGACGTTATAGCTCTTCTCCAAAACATCATTAAGTCATCATTAATTCGTTACTCATAAATCCTTTCCGATACATAACGTATGCCTTGCCTTTCTTGGCAAACTTTCTTTTATTACCTCGAATGCCTTCGAAATCTCAATTAGGATCATCCAATGCTGTTTATTACTTATTGAAACATCGTATATGTCACGACCCAACTAGGGGCCGTGACGGGTACTCGGGGCTAACCACCGAGCACCATTCGTTCTACTGCTCATCATACTTATTAAGCATTCTTTTATCAAATTTATACTCATAAAATCATAAGAAAATCATTTCTCTGTTGAGAACATCCATACTTTTATATACATAAGCCTTTCGACTATCAAAATAATGATATATATATATATATATATATATATATATATATATATATATATATATATATATATATATATATATATATATATATATATATATATATATATATAGTAGTAACCTCGTGAGACCATATAACCCACACTGCGCATCTACGAGCCTCTACTGGGGTACTAGACATGAGGACGGGACAGGACCCTGTCATGCCCAAAATATGCATATATACACAAAATAATGATCAAAGGCACCTCCGGAACAATGGAGTGCTCTCAAGTCAGCTAACAGCTCCTACGAGTCTGGATCAAGATCACCTCCCTGTCTACCTGTGGGCATGAACACAGCGTCCAAAGAAAACGGACGTCAGTACGAACATTGTACTGAGTATGAGAGGCATAAATGATAATAATACATCAATGAGACAAGGGAAGGATCAATAAAGACCAACTATATATGACTCTCACGTAAAAGAGGGATAGCACACGCTAACTTACTCATAATCATCATCATATCCTGTATGCAATAATGTATAAGCGTATAAGCTGCCCGTCCATATAGGTACGGTGTGATACTGTGTAAGTTGCCCGTCCATATAGGTACGGTGTGATAATGTATAACCTGCGTCCAGGCCTCCCGCGTCCGGGGTATAAGCTGCCTACTATAGTGGTGTGTGTCTGCCCGGCCATGTAGGCACGGTGTGATCATACATAAAAATAACATATAATAATCATAATGCATGTATAATAACTCAAGATAGCTATACTTTATCGAGGTGACTTAAGGCCGTGAACCCCCGATTCCATTATGGACATTTACAATTATTCTGCCCCACCTTGAAAGAAATAGTATATAGGTGAGTGTATACAATAACTGACATCGTTAACTTAATGGTATTCTGCCTCACCTTGAAGGAAATAGTATATAGGTGAGTGTATACAATAACTGACATCGTTAACTTAATGGTATTCTGCCTCACCTTGAAGGAAATAATGTATGAGGTGAGTATATACAATAGATGACATCTTTAACTTTATGGTATTCTGCCTCACCTTGAAGGAAATAATGTATGAGGTGAGTATATACAATAGACGACATCTTTAACTTTATGGTATTCTGCCTCACCTTGAAGGAAATAATGTATGAGGTGAGTATATACAATAGACGACATCTTTAACTTTATGGTATTCTGCCTCACCTTGAAGGAAGTAATATGTAAGGTGAGTGGATACAATGAAGGACATCATTAGCGTTATATGAACATCATATCATGAACTCTAGAATCTTTATACTTAACTCATCATCATCATCATAATTGAACTCATAATGTATCTCTTATCTCATGTAGCTATTCATGGACATAGACCCTTAGCTTTCCGGGATATAGAAGATTCATAGAGAAGAAGGAAAGTCATACCATAGGATTCATGCCATAGAAAAAAAGGACTAGCCTCACATACCTTTGGCGTTTAACTAATATATCACTTGCTTGTTCTCCTTTGATGCCCACGTTTCTACCTTCAAGGGAAGTCGCATGAACATTAGCCAGTCGATTACTTAAATGTGCTTACTACTTCTAGGAAAATTTGGGCAGCATTTCCTTTGTTTATACGACTTTTCCCATATTCTATATCAACTCCCAAACATCCGTAACATCATTCATAATATCATAAATAACAATCATCATTTATCTACATTATCCACATTTCACAATTTCACTTCAATTTCCCCATAATCATGGTCATAATTCACTATTACGTTCTTTCACGCATAATGCTCATTCCATGTTATAAATGTCATTCATAATCTACTTACAATCACAACATATCCATATTCATGATTCATTCCAAACTACTACTCAACAATAGCACTGTTCCCACATTTATGACCCATTTTCTATATTCTTTAACAATCCACGTGTTTCAACTTCTCATTTCCTTAACCAACATGGAAAGATCATAAAACATACCTTAGATAGTTTAGGAATAAGCCTTGAATAGAAATACTCTTCTTGCACCAAAACCCTAATTCACTTCCATGGGAATTCCTTGACTTGGATGAACTTTAGTGTGTTTCTTCCACTTGATTCTTGTTTGTTTGATGAAGTTGATCACCAATCTTTCTTGAGTTCTTGTGGATGAAGAGTGTGGAATTCTCTAGAAGTCTTGAGAGAGATATAAAAGTGTGGGAATGAAATAAATGAAGTGGGAACATCATTATATAATTGAACTTAGTTCAGCCCGTAGGGACTTCCACGGACACTTTCACGGTCCGTGGAACACTTCACGGTTCGTGGAAGTGGTCGTGGTTCACCACTGGCCAGACATCATCTCTGCTGGGTATTCCACGGACCAGTATACGGTCCGTGGAAAGTTTCACGGTCCGTGAAACATGGTCGTGGAACTCACAGCTTTTTCCGAAGTTGTCCGCGTCGTTTCGTTTGATCTACAATCCTTATACAACCTTCTTAACACTTGTCTAATACTTCATTAATGATCTAAACATCCCTATAACTCGCCCTCAAGGCCTTTCCAAATAATTCTTTAACGCAATAATTTTATGAAACCTTTCCTAAACCTCACTTATACTCCACTTATTCTTATAAATCCTTATTCCATCAATTCATGTAACTTCAAGATCATAACGTACGCATTCTAAGACTACCAAATTTTCGTCTTAAGAATTTCCTGTTACCCTCAAGCTCGCATTGGTTCATTCGCTATGTGACGTCATGAAATTTCCAAGGTGTAACAGTATATTTCGTGCCCCTCGTTAGTCTATCCACTGTGCATCAACGAAAATTTTTCCGAGGTGTAACAAGTATGTTGGGCCGTATAATGCCTAGTTCTTCCGAACTCATTCTCGTCGACTCGTTTGATCTTCAATCCTTATGGCACCTTCTTGACACTTGTTTATCACCTCATTAACAATCTAAGGGATGTTAGAACTCTTCTCCAAAGCATCATTAAATCATCATTAACTTGTTACTCGTAAATCCTTTCCGATACATATCATATGTCTTGCCTTCTCTTGGCAAACTTTCTCCTCTTATCTCGAATGTCTTTGAAATCTTTATTAGGATCATCAAATGTCATTCCTTACTTATTGAAATACCGTATACTTCGTGCTCTTCGTTAGTCTATTCATTGTGCATCAATGGAAAATTTTCCGAGGTGTAACATCATGGCCAAAACCTTTATAGGCAAGAATCATTTCTTTCTTTGACCCTTCCGTAGTTCATGATAAAAATGCTACAATATTTGTGACGTACTAAAGTAAGTGACCAAAGACTGTTTATGCCAAAATAAAATTTCTTTATTTCTCTCAAACCTCTCGTAGAGGTAAGTTGTGGTATTTATCCAACCATGCATGAGTACATTCTTATCCGTAACTTTTATCATACTTTGCCACATTTACTTTCAAAAATGAGTCTGCGTTCACAATACTTATCTCAGGTCGCATTCTCTTCAAGGAATGGACTATAATCATCTCGAAGTGCTTTATTATTTTTTCCATACCACATTGATGGCAAACATTGCTTCACCTTTTGAAGGATTATCTTGAAAACACTTATTGTTCTTCCTTCCTAAGTACCATAATAATGATTAACATTATTTTGTCCTTTGCCACGCCCACGTTTATTTGTTTAACCATTTGTCTTTATTCAGACTTGGTATGCACTCTACCATATTCCCTCACGGAATGGAGCATATCAAGTGGGATAGACTTCATAATTTTCATCAAAAGCACATTATTTTGTAGTTTCATATCTTTATATCATCAATATGGTGCATTAGGACTCTAACCCAATGCCTTATCCATATAAAGGCGTATTAGGCCATAATTCGTTAGGACTCGAACCCAACATCTTATCATCATGGTGCACCAAGACTCGAACCTGATGTCTTATCCTTTTGGTGTGATGGGACTTGAATCTACTGTTTTACCGTTAACCAATAGCATAATAGGCTAAAGTGCAATATGACTCACCCTCGAGTCTTTTATAATATTACCATTTTAGTGATAATATATATATATCATGTAATGATTATAAATATAAACACAATCAGTCATAACAACACCTTGAAAAAAATACTCCTCACTTCTGGTGATTCAAGCATAAACATGTTTACTTTAGTGTAAACAATTAGTTTCTAACATATAAAATTCTTTTACAAAAAAATAAAAGAAACTAGTAATATAAATAATTATATTGTGATGAAATAAAACATAGTAAGAATTACTAATATTCTTATTACTATGTACCAACCCAATAGGGTTTTCAAGTACCAACCCAAGTACAATCAGTAATCAAGATTAAAATTTGCAATTAAAATTAGGTGCGGTTTATTTCAAGAGATCGGGTAAAAATGCTTAGAGAAGCAGTACAGGATGTAAGTTTGGTATCCAAAAAAGTTTTCTTTAATTGTTGTCAAGTATGTTTTGTATGAAGTAACTCATTTTTCATGCATAATATTTTTAATATTAACCAAAAACAAAATGGAGTGCATCAGAAATAACTTTTAATTAAAATACAATTTAACTAACAATCAGAAATTAATCCATAATAGCAGAAAGATTATACCTTTATGTTCTAAGATTTATTACCTACACACCCTTTCTTCTTCGACCAAATCTGAAATTTGTTGAAGGAGTGATCCTATCACATCACATCAAGAGAAGTCAATAACATATTAGGTTGTTACTCGACTTTAACTGGCCTAAGTTGTTAGGACAACCCATATGTCCAACTTTCTTATTAGATGAAACGAAATTTTAAATAACTAGAAAGAAAAAGGAAATGAAATTGGGATAACATTGCAACCGGTGAATTAAATGTCTATAA
>NC_083344.1:76736786-76736913 GCF_019175385.1 Lycium barbarum
TGACAAAGACATATCTGCTAGAAGAAGTGCGGTCATAAAGTATTTCTTTCCCCAAGGGCAGAAGGAGTTCGGAATGACACCAACCAACCCGGATCTGCCTTCGCAAGTCTCTCTGCATTTTGGGAGG
>NC_083344.1:76737042-76737346 GCF_019175385.1 Lycium barbarum
AGGTATTTTATTAACATACGATATTCTTTTGCCAACTCACAGGTGTAAGCGCTATAGTACAGGGTTGACTAGTGTGCTTTGGTGTAACCGGGGGGCTGGAACCAAAGAAAGACTGCCAGAGAACCCACTCAATGAAAAAAACCTTTCTCTCTTGTGAAAGGTGCACACAGAGTTGGAGGGATAAGTTAGATCTGACCGAGAAAGCCACCTTTTGAGGCCTCACTCGCCCTACTTCTAAAGATAGATAGAAAAGGTTAGGGAGTCCCAGCTGCTGAGGTGGTGTAATGAGAGGTGAGAGCAATAA
>NC_083344.1:76737526-76738289 GCF_019175385.1 Lycium barbarum
AGTTCTGTTCTTGGTCTGATAGTCTTGTTAACGCTTTCTAATCTACTTTCTATCTTGTATAGATCTTCCTTGCCTTTTCTTCCTCGTCCAGTGACGCTCTTTATTATTTTATAGAATCTTTTCAACAAGTGTTGTTAATCCGAAAATCGAAAATTGCGTTGCGTATATAAGAAAGGTATCCGCTCTGGCTTTTTAGGAAGAATACTGTTTGCAGATCAATTCTTTGGGATCCTTCCTTTCTTCAAACGGAACGAAAAGAGATAGAATCAGGCCGATTCCCGAAATGCCTTTCTGGATATTCCTCAATGTCCCGGCTATTCACGGAACGTGAGAAGCAGATGATTAATCATCTGTTTCCGAAAGAAATCGAAGAATTTCTTGGGAATCCTACAGTAATGAAAAAGCACGGGACCCACCGTAGCCAGCCTTATCAAAAAGTTTGGGATGAATTGAATAAAGGAAACTTGTTTCTGGACGTTCAAGGAATCAAAAAGAGGAACATCAACAGCATATCCACCAGCAGCGCCTTTGGCATGATAGGCAGACAACATATCTTGATCCATCGGTAGCAGAGCCACCGAGGGAATCGAGTGAATGACCTATCTATCTAATGGATTTCGCCTTGAAGGCTAGCTCCTACTCCTCCTCCTTCTCCTTTAGGATAGGATCCTCCTTGGTCTTTTTTACATAACACTCTCGGTCGCCTAAGAGGACTGGCTATCTTTCTCTTTATACGCAATATCTTGAAAGGCAAAGAAAAAGT
>NC_083344.1:82233446-82235674 GCF_019175385.1 Lycium barbarum
CAGCTAAAAGCCAGAATATGGGTCTTATGGGGGGTTTAAGAAAACATGTACCAATTACCCAAATCACATTTTTATTAGGTACACTTTCTCTTTGTGGTATTCCACCTCTTGCTTGTTTTTGGTCCAAAGATGAAATTCTTAATGATAGTTGGTTGTATTCGCCAATTTTCGCAATAATAGCTTGGGCCACGGCGGGATTAACCGCATTTTATATGTTTCGGATCTATTTACTTACTTTTGAAGGGCATTTAAACGTTCATTTTCAAAATTATGGTGGGAAACAAAAAACCCCTTTCTATTCAATATCTCTATGGGGTAAAAACGGCGTTAAGAAAAACTCTTGTTTATTACCAATGAATAATAATGAAAGTACTTCTTTTTTTTCAAAAACGAAATATCCTATTGATAAAAATGGAAGAAAGATGACACGACCTTTTATGACTATTGCTCGTTTTGAGCATAAAGCGGTTTATTCCTATCCTTATGAATCGGACAATACTATGCTATTCCCACTATTTGTATTAGGACTCTTTACTTTGTTTGTTGGATCCATAGGAATTCCTTTCAACCAAGAGGGAGTGAATTTGGATATATTATCGAAATGGTTAGCTCCATCTATAAATCTTTTGCATCAAAAGTCGAATAATTCGATGGATTGGAATGAATTTTTAAAGGATGCAGTTCTTTCAGTCAGTATAGCTTATTTCGGAATATTTATAGCATCCTTTTTATATAAACCCATTTATTCTTCTTTAAAAAATTTTGAGTTAATAAATTCTTTTGTTAAAAAGGGCCCTAAGAGAATTCTGTGGGACAAAATTCTCAATGGCATCTATGATTGGTCATATAATCGTGCTTACATAGATGCTTTTTATACAAGATTCTTTGTCGGTGGGATAAGAGGATTAGCTGAATTTACTCATTTTTTTGATCGACGAGTAATTGATGGGATGACTAACGGGGTTGGGGTTATTAGTTTCATTGTAGGAGAAGGTATCAAATATATAGGGGGCGGACGCATCTCTTCGTATCTTTTCTTGTATTTAGCTTATGTTTCAGTCTTTTTATTAGTTTATTACTTACTCTTTTCGACTTTTTGAATCAAATTCTTTTATTTGATTTTATTCAATTTTTTTTTTAATTTGTTATAGCCTGTCTCTGTAAGTTGAGAGTGGAATTTATCCTTTATTTTCTCCTTTCCATTCACTCGGATTTCTTCCGTTTCATCGATTTTGTCCGGATCCCACCCTTCTTCCGAAAAAAGGGAAGGAGAAGGATAAGGATCTTCTTCAGTGGATCCCTCTTGTTCCTGTTTAGTCCCCTTCATTTCGGAAGCAGTTTCTATTTCTACATCTCTTTCTTCCTCACTTTCCACCCTTTCTTCTGTTTTTGAGGCTTCTTTCAGTTTCTTAGTAAGAATGGGTGAGGGTATTCTGCCTAAATAGTAGACACAGGTAATAAATAAGAGAATACTAAAGATCCGAGCCATAGAATTTCTCAATTCTAACACAAGGTACTTATTAGATCGAATGTACTTATTCGATCTAATAGAATGATTTTGCCGTATCCAGACTAATACCAATCCAAGCCATTTCATGAATAAAATGTGACCAATTAACCAACCAACAAAACCACTTGTTACAAATAAGATCTTGTTGTTGCATCGAAAGAGATAAATGTTGACTAATCTGGCTAACATTGAACTTGGTAAAATGAAATGGTTGAATAATTGAAAAATGAGATTATTCAGGAATACACATTGAATGCTGAGATTACGCATTGAATTTCTGGTAGTAGATCCATAATCAAAAAAGTGTTTGTGATTGTTCCAGAAGAAATGAAACAAAAGATATGGTAGAGCTAGGACAGTTATTGTATGAGGCCTACCCAATGCTAGATGTAGAGGCGCATAATAGATCGATATGAACATCATGAGCTTTCTCGTAATAAAACTAGTCGTTGCTGATACCTTCTTCTCGGTTCCTTCTTCCATAACCAGAGCTCGGAGAAGGAAGAGATAAGAGGGCCCTATGGAGAATGTGGTCAGAAATCCATAATAGAGTCCGACCACAACGACCGAATTGATTATCTTCATGCATAAGGATACTAGATTACCTAGTAGAAAAGATTGAAAAATCATCACAAACCTCCCTTATTTCTTTTCTATTGCAATTTCTGGATTATTATATGATGATTTTTCAACATTTCCATATATAGAAAAGAAATAG
>NC_083344.1:82245911-82263411 GCF_019175385.1 Lycium barbarum
GACTCGGTGAACATGGTCACCACCCTGTCGTTGGCGCCATAACACAGTATACTCCAGAACACAGCATAACTCCATAACACAACATAACTCTGTAACACAGCATAACTCCATAACACAGCATAACACCATAACACAACATAACACCATAATATATATATATATATATACCGTACCCGACCCTCTAGTGAGGGACTCGGTGAACAATGCAGTGAAACTGTGCACAAATACATATCCTGGCCCGGGACTCAGTGAAAGACATATTGAGGCATGCACGAGCAGAGTAGTGAGAAACTATATGCAATTTAAAAACATTTTCAAAAACTCAATAGAATAATCAACACGAATTACCATTTGAAAATCAAGACAATAGTCGTATCAAATATCTTTCGAAGGTCATCGGAAACATTATCAAACATCCCTTGACGTCATAATAAGTATATCACAAAGCCTTAAGGATCATAGTCATATGTCACTAGTTATTATAGAGTTCTTAAGAATAGGAACGGATATATATCGACTGTTAACCAACGTACAAAAAACTGAAGAGGGAGGCACAATCACTTGAGAATTGTAACATCAAGAAGTGAATAAGAATCATAAATATCACTCAAAGCTTATGAATGGAATTACCCCAAAGTTCATATCGTTCATCATTTAAATCTAAGACATGCCAAAAGAAAGAAGGGACAGCTTTACATACCTGTTGACGACTAATCGCAAAACCGTTCGCTTTGTCGCTCTTTAAGCCTAGTTACCATAAACGTAACGTTATCGTCAGTAACTATACTTTCTAGTTCATAAATCCGTAGCCGATCACTTAATAGAACTTGTTCTTTAACCTATACATTCTCGTTTAGGGTTTTCCATTAATTAAGGGCTTAACGAAAATCGGGCAGCATTTCCCCTATATATCCGCCTAACCCGAATTTCTAATTGTCCTCCTCTCAACACAGAAATACCAACAACAACGATATACACATAAAATTCTCACAATTCAGCCCATAACAATTCTAACAACCCAACAACTTCTCTAAATTCATTTCAGCCCACAATTTCCAATAACATCAATTTCATGCATTTTCTTACTTCCAATTTCGTCCAATCAAATTTTAATAATTCCATTATAATACTATTAACACAATTACACCATAAAATAAGAAAATCTTACCAAATTTTTCTCGGAGGAATTTCTACGCTTAATTGTTCCAATTTTACAATTTCTTCTTCTCCGACTTAATATCCAATGTTGCTATCACCTCCTTGAACTTGTAATTCAACTTGGAATTAAATCAAAGCAATTTTTTTTTACAACAGCCATGGCTGGCCGTGAACAGTAGCAGCCATGGCGGCTCTTTTTTTTTTTTTCTTTCCTTCCATTCTTTTTTTTATTATTTAATTCGGGTGGGGCCCACTAGACTTAATTAAATTAATTTAATTAATCACTAATTCCTACTTAGTAATCTAATCACAATTAATTAATCCCTAATCTCCAATAATATTTTTACACTAAATAAAATTTATAAACAATTTATGTTCTACTTAAAATTGCAAATTAAAAGATTTCTATTTCGTGTCCGAAAATGATTCTTCATTTAACTTGAGTCGACTTGCTTGCGAATAATTTGACGTATGAACATACGGGGTATAACATCCTTCCCTCCTTTAGAACATTCGTCCTCGAATGTTAAACTGATCCTGAATTCCCAATACTTTCTCAAGTGTTCTCTTAGTTAATTATGCCCTTCACATACCCCTTCCATTTGTCGACTCGCTTTAGTTCATTATAACGCCTTCCAGGTCTTTACATAGTCTTTCCGGTAATATTTCCTCTTTCTGTTGCTTCCCGAGGTAATAACTCCACGTCGTTGTCTTTACTCTCCTCTTTACTTCGCAGTCCGTTGTCAGTTGTACTGCTCTTCCGCTGAAATCTTACTTTCTTCTTGTGCTTCTCCTACAGTTATCCCCTTAAGGTATCGTTTCTTTTATTTTACCTCTCAATTTTTAAATAAGCTTTTTATAACGCGTAGACGTCCCTTGTCGGTTAATTAGACTTTAATACCCCTGGAGTATCGCATGCCTCTGGTAACCTGTAGACCCTTCGCAGGTTTTACGAGTAAAACGAAATTTCCCAGAGGGTAGCATTTTGTACTCTAATATCCCTGCTTTACTCCGCTGTGACAGTCCGTATTCTGGAACCCTCAGCATCATGCGTCACTTTCTGACTTTCTTTTAAAGGTCTTTAACTATCACTTGTTTTTACTTCTTGATCTTGATCTTTAGGGTTGGTTATCAAATAGCGCTATGGTCCCCTCATATTATGACTTCACTGTCATCCCGTAACTCGCTTGTTCTGAGTGTCTCGATTAAATCGTTTCATAATTTCCCTTAACATAACTGGTAATACTTTAGGCATATTATCTCGTGTCGTTTCCTTATTTTTGACTCAAACTCTTCTATTAGCTCTTTACTCAAATTTTTCTCTTAGTTTTCCTATCACGCATTATGTTGCAATCTTACAAGAATATATGTGGGTTCTCAAATCAACCCAAGAAATACTTTAGCGTCGCCTCACTAGTCTTTATCCAGACCTTACATTCTTCGCTTATCTCTTTCAATTGATATCAAGGCTCAATTATGGCTCTTGCCCTCAATACTAATTATACCTCTGTAGTTTTGCCTCAAACCACCTTACACCTTCCTTTAATGTATCCAAAATATCACAATCACGTTGTTAGTACTGAATCCTTATTCTCATTATCAAGTACTCACTTGGTCTCATCCTTAGCATACAATTATTCGTAGGTTGCATAACTATTCTTGTACAGTTTGTATAAAGTATATCCAATCTTAGTCATAGTCCTTCTCTCTCCTGGTTCATCCCGTTTTGCATATCTTATTTGTACTAAAACTCAGTTGCAGTCTATCTTGTCACGCTCCTTTCCCTTCCTTTATTCGCCATTTGATTTTCTCATATCCTACTATAGGAGAGATTTCCTATCCTTTCGCCTTTGCTACTTATTTGTCACAATATCATTAGCCAATAACTCTGTTGTAAACATCTTAACCTCTAATCCAGTATAGCCTGGCTATCTTTTATAATATCTTTTAAGTTACTCGTTGCCATTTTCTTGCCATATTCTTCCTTTTTAGGAGCATCCACCTTCTGATGTCATATTATCCAAGATCTTTACCAATAATTCTCTGCACTGTCTCAGATACTATCTTGGCTTCTATCCGTTTATTGTTGGCCTTCAAATCTCGCTAACTTGTTTCAGCAAGGGATCTCACTCAAAGTTTATGTTTTCACATCAAATGTATTGCAGTGTCAGTTGATTTCACCTTACACTTGCATTTTTCTCATCCGCTTCCCCCCTTTAGGGTGTACCTACATCCTTATCTATTTATATTCCGCTCTATGCCCCCATTTCCAATTTTCAAATTCATATGATTCTTTTCCAATACATTTGGTTACTGCACCACATCCATGTCTTCATTTATATCCCCCATAACTTAGATTACCCATGTATGAAACCCCAACATAATCACAAGGCGACGAGAACTCTCGATATATAGTACAAAATCTTATCTGATGGTTGGTACTCGAGTAATATAATTGATGTAGCAATTTATCCGAAGTCACATTCCATTCATTCCAATCAGTAATTAGCTAGTGCTTATCGTCGTTTCAAATTCTCCGTTCGGTAGCACTTATATTCTAATGATAAGTGTCTCAAGCTTTCTCATAACACTATCTTTATCCCAACGGATATCATATGTTTCTTTTAATATATTTACAATACATCAGTTGTTTCGCAAATCCGCAATCCTTGTCCTTTAAGGATTTCACCATTTCCAAGGTGAAGTCATACACATGCAGTACTCCTTTATGCCTCATGCTCTTTCACCCTTGTTGTATATCCAACGTTAAGTTCTAACTTACTCAAAATCATTTCAAATTCGTCTTAATAGTGGTCTTATCTTATCACCTTCTCGTCATACTACACCTTACGTTCATAGCTATATATTTCCCTTTTGTCCTATACTCATACTTAATTAATTACGTCTGTCTTGAGTGCTTCATTTAGTATTCCTTTCATTTCTCCAGTCTATGTCCATCTTTTATTCGGTACACGAGGATTCTTATGCTACTCTTGTATCCTTCAGAAAAAACTACTTCTACATAACCCCTTTCTTATGTCCATAGTATATTATGTTCATCCCTATTTGTTCTTATCATACCACTCATCTCTGGCATTCATTCTGTCCCGTTGCTCATCTTCCTTTAGTTTGGGCTTTCACAATTCTGTCGCTTATATTACTCGTTTTCTTAGCTATACGTCATAACACATCACTATACTGTAATCCCACTCGCTTTCTTCTTATCTTCTTCTTTCAATTAACTCCTTCTCTTCCTGTGCTCGCTTTCACTTTCGTTACCACTTGATCTCCATTCTGAACTTTCCCTGTAAAACTTTGTAAGTCTTCCTTATTCGTTCTACATTTGCTTTTCCATTTCACACTAATCACATCGTATTCTTTAGTTACTTCCTTGCTAGGCTTTACTCATTTCTATAGCAATACTTATGGTATTCACATTACATCCTGTTCGTAATCCATCCTATAATGTAACACTTCTTAATCTTATTCACGATTCTTACTATGTTTTAATTACACCATATGGACTAGGCGTACTTAACCCGTCACTCTTTCTGATCAATCTTTACCCTTAATATCTCACATGATGTCTTATCAATACCTTCATAATTTGTCATAACTCTTCCTACCCCGTACTTTTGTCTCAATCATACTACTACTCCTTTTGACTGTAAACTCGTCGTAATTTACCCCTACTTATCGGTTCACTTGATACCTCAATAAAATGTTCTGTTACGAGTTGCCACCTCTTTCTAAATCATCCCTTAGTATCACAAGCCCTTCCGAATCATCCTAGCATCTCACCAACAACATATGAAATACATGATCCTAGACAGCCCACAAATTTAAGTTTTCCTTCCATAAATTCCATCTCCAACTAGTTGATTGAGAACTAATAAAATGTTACCATGAGGCATTCTCCAACCACCACCAGAAGAAAACTAGAATCCGACAAGCACCACAGGACTTCTAGTGCTTGATTCACATGGTTTACCTCCAGATTTATTCTTGAGTCGTGAACGAATCATTTAGTTCATAAACTACCGGCTGTATGCTTTGTACTTTTCAATAAAAGTGAAACTTAATTACCGGTCGTTTTTTCCCTTCAACATAAGCTTTTTCTAAGGCAAAAGTGTGGCTGGAAAGCATTCTGGTCCATTCGAATGAATTCCAAACCTTGCTGCTCATATAGGATTTTTCGAAATAAAATCTTTCAAATAACAATGGTGCCTCTTACGGATGACATGGAGGGTATCCCTTAAAACTTTAATCCAGCATAATAAATTTTCCCTATCGGTATCGATTTTCAAGACATATTATGAACTTATATCCCATTCTCTTCTTTTCTCTATTTCTGGGAAAATTTGGGCAGAGTTTCCTCTGTATTTCTTACTATCCCAAAAGCTGCACGCAGGAAATACCAACAATGCCTCACAGGGCCAACATATATACACATATATCATATCGTATCATAGCCACACAGGGCTCCCGATTTCCAGTAAAAAGTATAAAGGTGTCGAAACTTACCTCACATATCGCACCTCGAGACGTACCTGATCCTTTAACAATCCTTCCTGTTATACCTTACTATCTACCTACTCTTTCATTCTTCAACTTTACATTTCAATCATATTTCAATATTCTTACCTTATCCAACATGCCTCTTTCGCACCGTTACTTACCTGTGTACTTTGTAGCTTCCAATATCGTCAGTCGCTTCCTTCTGTCGATGTCGTTCTTTAGCTGAAATCAAAGGTTAGTATAAGGAATTTCATTTCCTATGGCTGTGTCACGACCCAACCCCGTGGGCCGCGACTGGTATCCTAACTGGATACCCATACGTACCTACTTAACAGAATTTCGTACCATACAGATTTTTTTCAAACAGATGTGTACAAAATCAGTCCGATACAGATACGGCGCGCGCGAACATATACATACCTGAACATACAGAAATTTACAGACAAGCCGATGAGGCTAACATACAGACGGAGTCACAAAATCGTTTGTACTTACCTAAACAGATGAAACCCGTAACCCACATACATATCTACAGGCCTCTAACAGACATACAGAATCAGATGACGGGACAGGGCCCCGCCGTACCCAGAATTATCATACATACAGAATATACAAAAGACAGAAGATGTATATACCAAAAGTATACGCTCCGGATCAAGGGAGCTCTTCAACACAGCAGAATCAGAACCCTACATTTGCGGCGTGTCACCTAGTGCGTCTGTACCTGCGGGCATGTAGCGCAGCCCCCGAAGAACCGGGGGTCAGTACGAAAAATGTACTGAGTATGCAAAGCAGAAACATAACATACATAATCATAATCTGAACCGGAAGCATATATATATATAGCGGACAGAACCATAAATCGAACAGACGGACGGAATCATAATCCCAACAGACGGACAGAATCATGGTCCGGACAGGCAGATAGAATCGTAAACCATACGGGCATACAGAATCAGAATCCATACGGACATACAGAATCAGAATCCATACGGACATACAGAATCAGAATCCATACGGACATACAGACAAAATCGTAATCCAGACGGACGGACAGAAGTATGCCGGACAGAATTATGCATGCAGAGTCATACAGAGTCATACAGAATCATACAGAGGCATGTGCTTATATAAATGCTGATGGCACATGCATACATACGTACAGATCCCGGCCCTGTCTGGGGGCGCGGTAACAGAACCCGGCCCTCTTAGTACGGGACGCGGTGGACAGACAGAATCAGATCAGATCATATGCCATCCTGGCCGCCATCCCCATACACAGATCATAATATCATACAGATATAAACAGATTTTGGCCCGCACACCGAGGGACGCGGTGAACAATGCAGAGGAATATGCACGATAACAGAACCTGGCCCGGGACGCAGTGAAGGAATGCATTGAGACAGCCACGAACAGATTAATGAGAAACATACATACAGACTCAACATACAGACTCAATCAAACTGAACGGTGCCAAACGGCGAGTCAAGTTAGAGTATCCGGTTAGTATGCATAATACGCGCCTATGTCCTACTTGGGCAGGCACGACAGATTATTATCAGAATCAGATTCTCAGATGTCCATAAATCATTTTGTAAAATTTGCATAAAGAAAATAGTCATTTCATAGTCAAAATAATAGTCCAGATGTTTTCTGAGAAAATCGGACAGAACCAAAGTAATTAAGGTTATACAGAAGGCATCGAGCCTTGTGGGCCCGCCTCGGACAAACTCGAGGCGACATATTTAAATTACTGATAATAGACCTTATGAGGTCATCCATAATCATTTGGAAGTGTTCCGACTCCGTTTGGGAAGGTTTCGTGCAAAAGTTCACTTTGAAGGCATTTTATAAGAAAATGGTGTCAATTGTACTGAAGGAATTAGAGCGGATTTCCATCTCGAATTCCGAGGAACGGAGTCGTACTTAAGGCTCGCGGCCGAGCCTATCACTTCCGGAACATGCCTAAGAATAAAGAGGAAGGCTTTACATACCTCGATAGCGCCTTACGCTCGCTTGGCGTCGATTCCAATTTCGTCCAAAATCTAGAAATGGTCAAGTTTACCATTTGTTAGTTTCAACTTTTCAATAGTCCAAACTTAACACATACTTGCCTACCGAAATTTCCGCAGCATTTCCTCTGTATACATGACCTCCCCAAAAGTTAAATACAGCCAAACAATCAACACAACCCAACAACAATATTCATAATAACGACAAGTAGCTCAAAATACATAATAGGGCACAATTTGCCAACTTTCCGTTCCGACTTTACACTTTCAAACCAATCTTATTATTTTCATATTCATCACCCATCAAAGTCATTACAACACGATTCGGGGGCATATCATATCATTTTCACAAGATATACATAAGATATACAAACATACAAACTTTCCATCAAGCCACAATTTATCCAATTTTCCTAACCTTCAACATACAAGTTCATAACACATTTCCATCTTCCAAATTCATCAACATTAATCATAATTTGCCTCTTGATACTTTCATTTCCATTTTACATAAACCATAACAAGGTTGCATAATTTCCTTCAACAACTTAGTAACCATTTTTCCATGACAACAAAGACTATTATCTTTCCATTCATTTCACCATAACACACTTACATACTAACAAGATCAAATTCATATTCCATAACCAACATAGTACCACACGGCCACATACTATATTCTCCAACTTTCACTAATTCATTCCACTTTCATTTCTAATACAATTTCCACCATACTACAACTAAATTACAACATGAATTCAAATCATCAAAGACATGTAATATATGTACATGCATTCGGCCAACATGCATAAATCTCAACACACAAAATTTCCATGTTTTTCATTCATTTCAACTTACTACAACATACATACACCTCTCATAACATGTCAAAAGCATAAAATTCTTACCTTTCCTTCAAGTTCTTCACTTGTTACAAAAGTTGTCCTCTTGCCAAACTAATTGTACCAAGTTGTAGAGGACTTTGCACTTAGTAGTTATTTCACAATGAATGAATTTTTGAATCCAAGATTAGGCCCCAAATATTTTTTTCTTTCTTTTCTTTCTTTTCTCTCTTTCCACCCGAACTCTCTCCTCTTCTTTTTCTTGGTTTCCCTTGCTTTGTCTTGAAGTTTCTAAGGATAATTATGACTATATAATTCACATGGAAATTATTTAATCCATGGGCTTGGATCAAGCCTTGTGGCCGGTTGGGCCTTCCCAATTTGGGCCTCACTTCTCTTATTTTTTTTTAGTCCAATAGGCTAGACTTGTAATTTATGGAACAAGTTTCCAAAATTCCAATTTTTGCACTTGGCCACCTTTCGTAATTCCACACCATCGTATTCATAGTCTACACATTCATACCAAGTAAGGTCCAAATATGGCCTTAATTATTACAAGTCAATTTATCTCAAAATTTTCGAATACGCAAAAATGCCGGATGTAACATCCTCCCCCCTTTAAAACATTCGTCCTCGAATGTTAAATTGACCTCATGGGGCGTCATACTCCTTCGGGGGTTCTTTTTATACTTGTCCTTTGTTGATTTTCCGATATGGATTCTTTACCAATATGATGGAGTAATTCTTCACATCACTGATTCAAATGCCTTCATAATATATTTTCTCATACCCCACATAATCATCGGACCATAAACTATATTCTCGTAATAGACGAATACTTTCCAGACATCATAGTCAATACTATTTCTTGTTGCACTCCTCGATTCCTTACCATATTATCGTGATTCCACGTCATACCAAACAGATTCAGAACTGGGATCGGACGCACAGGAGCATATCAGACTGATTCGTAATCGGAGGCAAACGTACTAAACTATAACGAACGGATTCGTAGTCAAAGTCAGATGTATGGGAGGGTATCAGACAGATCCGAGATCAGAGTCAGACGTACAGAGATGTATCAGAAGGATTCGTAATCAGAATCAGACATACAGAGATGTATCGAACAGATTCGAAATCAGAGTCAGACATACAGAGTTATATCAGACAGATTCATGTCCAGAGTCAATCGGACAGAGGTGTATCAGACAGAAACGTAATCGGATTCAGAAGTACAGAGGCGTGATAGACAGAGCCTTATCAGACTCAGAGGTGCAGAAGTATAACAGATAGAATCTGAATTAGAATCAGATCACCCCTACTGAAGCTCTGGTGATTCACAAAAATTTCTTTTTATCGATGTCTCGTTATTCACCCTGACCATTGTATCACAGGTTATTTCATCAAAACATGTTCACTCATCCATGAACTTGTTCGTCAAATTGTCATACAAATCGTCTCACGTGTCGCTTATCGACTCTTTCAAAGATTCCGCTTATTCACACTTCTTATCCTTCATCTTTCCTACTGTCCATACTCATTTTCTTTTCCAGACATCGTCATACCAGACTGAGTTATAATGTAATAGGGGTTGTTTTGTTTTTTCTATTCTTTGACAACATTCGTGTACTCACCTCCGCTTCGATTCATGTATTCGGTTTAGTAAAACCTTTCGTCTATCATAACTTTAATCGTCGGGACTCGGCTCTTGATCCACATAATCACCAGACGAAAATCATACACATACATATACGTTTACTAATATCTTACTTGCGAACGCCTCCGACCGTTATTCAAATTCGCTAAATTCCCCGAGCGGTATTGCACTTTTTCCTTTCGCCCATTTAGTCCGCACCGGTCTGCGCGACTCCTGTAAGGGCACTAGTTACTCCACACATTCTCTTTTCCTTTAGGTTACCCCAAATTTTCATTTATATCTATCATACTTGCACTTGTGAAAATTTTTGCATTACTTCCCAGGGGGGTCACCCATCCCAGATTTGCTCTGGCCTTAGCATGCTTAACCTCGAAACTTTCACGCATTTTGGCGCGTTACGGCCAATATAATTTCGTTAATTGCCCCGCACGACCTTTGTCACATAATTTTAGGGTAGATCGGGGTTTTAGCAAATTTTCGGAAAATCCTCGTAGCGGGTCCCACCCCCGGCTAAGTCGTACAATTTCCATGTTGCCCTTCTGAATCTTCGATATTCACTTTCATGCACGTATACATACGATTATAGACAGACCACAAATTTAAGCCTTCATCCCACGAATTCCGTCTCCAAACGATCGGTGGAATCTGATAAAATGTCGTCGTAAGGTGTTCTCCAGCCACCGACAGAAGAAAACTAAATTCCGACGAGTATCGCGGAACCTTTTTGTACTCAATCTACATATTTACCTCCATATCTCTGGAAAAATTTGGGCAGAGGTTCCTCTGTTTTTCTTACTATCCAAAACCTGTACACCAGAAATACCAACCATGCCTCACAGGGCTAACACATATACACATACATATATATCATATCATGTCGTATCGCAGCCACACGGGGTTGATAATTTCAAATAAGAATTACAACGACGTCGACACTTACCACACGTGCCCAACTCAAACGGCATCGGGGGCACTTTCCTGTTTACTTTCAGCTGAGATTTCTAGATTCACACTGACGGTGGGGACATCTCAGTCGCCCTTGCCTTTAATCACTAGGTCTCTAATCCTTTTTAAATTTCCGTCGTCATCATTGAATAACATTTTTCAGATATCATACACGCATCGGAAATTCTAGAAAACTTACATACTCATAAATGATCAATCTCGAGTCTAACCTGGGGAGCTGTCGTGGGAACTGTGTCCCTCATCATCATCATCTGTCTGGCCCCCCATTCGCCTGGCCCCCGCTATTACCTGCATCTGAATCGGAGGAGTATAGGTAGCCCGGCAAGTCCTGGTTCACTGATGGCCAGGACAAAGGACTGGAGTAGGGCGTAACACTCTCTGGAGAAGCCTGTCTAACATAATGCTAGACTACAGGAGCTGCTGGCATGTCCTCGGGGACCTCCTCCTCCGGCGTCCCAGAGAAATGCTCTAATGGCTCAGCATCGGGGCTATCCTCCTCCCAGGGGGTAAGAAACTCTGGAGGTATCGTCGCTGGATCCTCCGAGGGGTCAGTATCATAACTATCTTCTATGAGATCCTCTGCTCTTGGGATCAGAAACTCTGGAGGAATTGTCTCTGGATCCTCCGAAGGGTCTGTCTCAATCGAGTAGCTAGGGATCTGCCCACTCGGTCCTGGTGACATCCTAGGGGCCTTCTTAGAACCCCCATCCCCATCATCAGAAGCACTCCTCTTCATTCTTTGTCAATCTACAATCACCTGCAGGAAGAGGGTCAGAAACATTTTTCCCCAAATACTGACACTTCTGCTCTTTTGGAGCCTCGCTGTAGATACAGCAATTCGTAGGAAACATCCTAACCATACAGCTTTATCGCACGATCTAAGATCCAAAGAAGGGTAACATCCTAGATGTCCTATAGCCTCTTGTTTATAGATGTGGTGCACAACACACCGATAAACAAGACTTTACTAGACACGGCCTGTAGACATACCGAGGACTAACCGCTCTGATACTACTTCTGTCACGACCCAACCCCGTGGGCCGCGACTGGTATCCTAACTGGATACCCATACGTACCTACTTAACAGAATTTCGTACCATACAGATTTTTTTCAAACAGATGTGTACAGAATCAGGCCGATACAGATGCGGCGCGCGCGAACATATACATACCTGAACATACAGAAATTTACAGACAAGCCGATGAGGCTAACATACAGACGGAGTCACAAAATCGTTCGTACTTACCTAAACAGATGAAACCCGTAACCCACATACATATCTACAGGCCTCTAACAGACATACAGAATCAGATGACGGGACAGGGCCCCGCCGTACCCATAATTATCATACATACAGAATATACAAAAGACAGAAGATATATATACCAAAGGTATACGCTCCGGATCAAGGGAGCTCTTCAACACAGCAGAATCATAACCCTACATTGGCGGCGTGTCACCTAGTGCGTCTGTACCTGCGGGCATGTAGCGCAGCCCCCGAAGAACCGGGGGTCAGTACGAAAAATGTACCGAGTATGCAAAGCAGAAACATAACATACATAATCATAATATGAACCGGAAGCATATATATATATAGCGGACAGAACCATAAATCGAACGGACGGACGGAATCATAATCCCAACAGACGGACAGAATCATGGTCCGGACAGGCAGATAGAATCGTAAACCATACGGGCATACATAATCAGAATCCATACGGACATACAGAATCAGAATCCATACGGACATACAGAATCAGAATCCATACGGACATACAGACAAAATCGTAATCCAGACGGACGGACAGAAGTATGCCGGACAGAATTATGCATGCAGAGTCATACAGAATCATACAGAGGCATGTGCTTATATAAATGCTGATGGCACATGCATACATACGTACAGATCCCGGCCCTGTCTGGGGGCGCGGTAACAGAACCCGGCCCTCTTAGTACGGGACGCGGTGGACAGACAGAATCAGATCAGATCATATGCCATCCTGGCCGCCATCCCCATACACAGATCATAATATCATACAGATATAAACAGATCTTGGCCCGCACACCGAGGGACGCGGTGAACAATGCAGAGGAATATGCACGATAACAGAACCTGGCCCGGGACGCAGTGAAGGAATGCATTGAGACAGCCACGAACAGATTAATGAGAAACATACATACAGACTCAACATACAGACTCAATCAAACTGAACGGTGCCAAACGGCGAGTCAAGTTAGAGTATCCGGTTAGTATGCATAATACGCGCCTATGTCCTACTTGGGAAGGCACGACAGATTATTATCAGAATCAGATTCTCAGATGTCCAGAAATCATTTTGTAAAATTTGCATAAAGAAAATAGTCATTTCATAGTCAAAATAATAGTCCAGATGTTTTCTGAGAAAATCGGACAGAACCAAAGTAATTAAGGTTATACAGAAGGCATCGGGCCTTGTGGGCCCACCTTGGACAAACTCGAGGCGACATATGTATATTACTGATAATAGACCTTATGAGGTCATCCATAATCATTTGGAAGTGTTCCGACTCCGTTTGGGAAGGTTTCGTGCAAAAGTTCACTTTGAAGGCATTTTATAAGAAAATGGTGTCAATTGTACTGAAGGAATTGGAGCGGATTTCCATCTCGAATTCCGAGGAACGGAGTCGTACTTAAGGCTCGCGGCCGAGCCTATCACTTCCGGAACATGCCTAAGAATAAAGGGGAAGGCTTTACATACCTCGATAGCGCCTTACGCTCGCTTGGCGTCGATTCCAATTTCGTCCAAAATCTAGAAATGGTCAAGTTTACCATTTGTTAGTTTCAACTTTTCAATAGTCCAAACTTAACACATACTTGCCTACCGAAATTTCGGCAGCATTTCCTTTGTATGCATGACCTCCCCAAAAGTTAAATACAGCCAAACAATCAACACAACCCAACAACAATATTCATAATAACGACAAGTAGCTCAAAATACATAATAGGGCACAATTTGCCAACTTTCCGTTCCGACTTTACACTTTCAAACCAATCGTATTATTTTCATATTCATCACCCATCAAAGTCATTACAACACGATTCGGGGGCATATCATATCATTTTCACAAGATATACATAAGATATACAAACATACAAACTTTCCATCAAGCCACAATTTATCCAATTTTCCTAACCTTCAACATACAAGTTCATAACACATTTCCATCTTCCAAATTCATCAACATTAATCATAATTTGCCTCTTGATACTTTCATTTCCATTTTTACATAAACCATAACAAGGTTGCATAATTTCCTTCAACAACTTAGTAACCATTTTTCCATGACAACAAAGACTATTATCTTTCCATTCATTTCACCATAACACACTTACATACTAACAAGATTAAATTCATATTCCATAACCAACATAGTACCACACGGCCACATACTATATTCTCCAACTTTCACTAATTCATTCCACTTTCATTTCTAATACAAGTTTCACCATACTACAACTAAATTACAACATGAATTCAAATCATCTAAGACATGTAATATATGTACATGCATTCGGCCAACATGCATAAATCTCAACACACAAAATTTCCATGTTTTTCATTCATTTCAACTTACTACAACATACATACACCTCTCATAACATGTCAAAAGCATAAAATTCTTACCTTTCCTCCAAGTTCTTCACTTGTTACAAAAGTTGTCCTCTTGCCAAACTAATTGTACCAAGTTGTAGAGGACTTTGCACTTAGTAGTTATTTCACAATGAATGAATTTTTGAATCCAAGATTAGGCCCCAAATATTTTTTTCTTTCTTTTCTCTCTTTCCACCCGAACTCTCTCCTCTTCTTTTTCTTGGTTTCTCTTGCTTTGTCTTGAAGTTTCTAAGGATAATTATGACTATATAATTCACATGGAAATTATTTAATCCATGGGCTTGGATCAAGGCTTGTGGCCGGTTGGGCCTTCCCAATTTGGGCCTCACTTCTTTTTTTTTTTTTTGAGTCCAATAGGCTAGACTTGTAATTATGGAACAAGTTTCCAAAATTCCAATTTTTACACTTGGCCACCTTTCGTAATTCCACACCATCGTATTCATAGTCTACACATTCATACCAAGTAAGGTCCAAATATGGCCTTAATTATTACAAGTCAATTTATCTCAAAATTTTCGAATACGCAAAAATGCCGGATGTAACAGGCTGAGCTCTATCGTACGATCTTAGATATGAAAGAAAGGTAACATCCTAAATGTCCTGTAGCTTCCTGTTTATAGATGTGGTGCACAACACACCAATAAACAAGACTCTACTAGACACGGTCTGTAGACACTCCGAGGACGAACTGCTCTGATAACACTTTTGTCACGACCTAGCCCCGTAGGCCGTGACTGGTGGCCAAACTGGGCACCCGTATACGAACCTGTTACATATAACATCAAACTGAAACTACGACAATACGGAAACTTATAAAGGAACTCCAAAGTTTATAACATCATCATATATATATATATATATATATATATATATATATATATATATATATATATATATATATATATTTCCAGATCAACGGTCTCATGAGGAGTCACAACTAATCATATCATGAAATAATACGCAAGCCGACAAGGCTGCCATCACATATCAATATCGTATGCAAGCCGACGAGGCTGCTACTAGAGACGAACATCATACCACAGCACATCGTATATACACAGCTGAATAGAACCCATACACAACCCACACATATGTTTACAGATCTCTAAGAGTACGAATAGCGAAATATGACGGGACATGGCCCCGTCGTACCCCTGGATAGCATATACATATATATATATCATAAGATTCAAACCAAAAGTCTAGCCTCCGGAACAACGGAGCTCTCCAAGACAGCAGAAAGGGAGTCCTAAGATGGCGGATCACCAAAGCGAGTATCTGCACCTGCGGGCATGAAACGCAGCCCCCCGAAGAAAGGAGGTCAGTACGGAATATGTACTGAGCATGTAAAGCATGAAACACAGTAAATAGGATCATAACTGAATTAAGGAGTACAGAAAACGAGTACAATAACCAGAATACCAAAATGCTTGCCTTTGAACATAAATCATGCATGTCAATATCATATATCATTTCCGGCCCATTACGGGACTCGGTGAACATGGTCACCACCCCGTCTTTGGCGCCATAACACAGCATACTCTAGAACACAGCATAACTCCATAACACAACATAACTCCGTAACACAGCATAACTCCATAACACAACATAACACCATAACACAGTATAACACCATAATATATATATATATATATACTGTACCCGGCCCTCTAGTGAGGGACTCGGTGAACAATGTAGTGAAACTGTGCACAAATACATATCCTGGCCTGGAACTCAGTGAAAGACATATTGAGGCATGCACGAGCAGAGTAGTGAGAAACTATATGCAATTTAAAAACATTTTCAAAGACTCAATAGAATAATCAACACGAATTACCATTTGAAAATCAAGACAATAGTCGTATCAAATATCTTTCGAAGGTCATCGGAAATATCAACATCCCTTGACGTCATCATAAGTATATCACAAAGCCTTAAGGATCATAGGCATATGTCACTAGTTATTATAGAGTTCCTAAGAATAGAAACGGATATATATCGACTGTTAACCAACGTACAGAAAACTGAAGAGGGAGGCTCAATCACTTGAGCATTGTAACATTAAGAAGTGAATAAGAATCATAAATATCACTCAAAGCTTATGAATAGAATTACCCCAAAGTTCATATCGTTCATCACTTAAATCTAAGACATGCCAAAACAAAGAAGGGACAGCTTTACATACCTGTTGACGACTAATCGCAAAACCGTTCGCTTTGTCGCTCTTTTAGCCTAGTTAACATAAAGGTAACGTTATCGTCAGTAACTATACTTTCTAGTTCGTAAATCCGTAGCCCATCACTTTATAGAATTTGTTCTTTAATCTATACATTCTCGTTTAGGGTTTTCCATTAATTAAGGGCTTAACGAAAATCGGGCAGCATTTCCCCTATATATCCGCCTAACCCGAATTTCTAATTGTCCTCCTTTCAACACAGAAATACCAACAACAACGATATACACATAAAATTCTCACAATTCATCCCATAACAATTCTAACAACCCAACAACTTCTCTAAATTCATTTCAACCCACAATTTCCTATAACATCAATTTCATGCATTTTCTTACTTCCAATTTCGCCCAATCAAATTTTAATATTTCCATTATTATACTATTAACACAATTACACCATAAAATAAGAAAATCTTACCAATTTTTTCTCGGAGGAATTTCTACGCTCAATTGCT